>NW_012133970.1:654111-677781 GCF_000956105.1 Propithecus coquereli | reverse complement strand
AACCGGATCATAAAGTTCCTGTGATTTGATATGTAAAAAATATGGAACGAAATTGTATCTCTATTGTGATTGTACTCAATATAGAAATATATATGTATATGGACAAGGCGAAATTATAGGTGATTTTTTCTAATCACAAACTTTTGAAATGTGGTTAAATATAATATATGTTTGGAATCCAAATATCAACTAAATTCAGTTGGACAAGAGAAACATATTGGATCATGGATAAGCAATGCGTACGGTTGAAGTAAAGATTGTTCTGGAAGACTCATGAAAGAGGACTGCCGTCCATGAGTCCCCACCCCACTCAGGGGCAGGAGAGTGGTTCTGGGCTCATCAGATCATGCTGGAACAGAATCAAGCTCAAGGTCCCTCAAGGTTAGAAGGGAAGAGATGTGAGCAAGGGTCTGGTCCACCTGAGGACACTTAATAACAGCATGGATGGCTGGCCCCAGTGAAGACAGCTAGGGGCTGGGCATGGGGGCTGGGCAATGGACTCATCCCTAGAGAGAGAGAGAATCCAGCTGAGAACTAGGGTGGTTTTGGAAGCTGAGACACTTGGCTGGTTGTTGTGGAAAACTATGAACCATTTGGTGAGAGCTCCAACTGGATCTCCATCTGTAAAGTACACCGCTAGCCAGTGGGGTCTAGATCTCCATCTTGCCACCTACATATCTATAGGTACCAGGTTCCTGATCGGGCTGTGAAATCCTGGCAAAGGACCAGGAGAGCTAATTTCAAGATCAAGATCCAGGTCACATGATTGGGGTGAGTGTGTGGTGATCTTGAAACTCCAAGCAGGTGTGCTACTCTCGGTCCCAGTTTCCCCTTTAAACTACAATGAAGACGCTCTAGTAAGAGTTTACTAAGGTCTGAGTGTGATGCTTGTATATTTCTTTGCACCCCAGTAAACAGTTTACTTTTAAGTGGTAGCATACCTGGTTGACACATGGTCACTATGGGATCTGTTATGACATATTAGAATTTCTGCAGTTTGTCACATAGCAGTCCTGATCCCTTGCGACCTTTGTTTTGATGCTTGAGTATGATGTCGTATGTTACTGAGTTACCAAGGTTCTTTTTTTTTGATACCAGCTTTATTGAGACATAAAGCATGCACATGCCATATAATGCACCCATTTAAAGTGTGCAATTCAGCACATTGTATTAATAGAATATTCAAAGGGTTGTGCAGCCATCACCACAATTTTAGAACATTTTTATCAACCTAAAGAGAAATTCTGTACCCATTATCAATCACTCCACATTTCCCCCCAAACCCCTCCCCAGCCCTAGGCAACCACGAATCAACTTTCTACCTCTGTAGATTTGCCTGTTCTGGACATGTCATAGAAATGGATTCATTGACTATGTGGCGTTGTCGTGACTGGCTTCTTTCACATAACATGATGTTTTCAAGGTCCATCCATGTTGTAGCATGTACCAATACTTCATTCCTTTTTAAGGCTAAATAATATTCCACCGTATGGATAGAGCACATTTTTTATTTATTTATCCATTCACCAGTTGATGGACACTTGGGTTGCTTCCATTTTTTTGGCTATGGTGAACATTCATGTACAAGCTTTTGTGTGGACATACGTTTTTAATTCTCTTGAGTACATACCTAGGAGTGGGAGTGCTGGGTCATATGGTAAGTCTGTGTTTAACATTTTGAGGAACTGCCAAACTGTTTTCCAGAGTGGTTGCACCATATTACATTCCCACCAGCAATGTATGAGAGTACCAGTTTCTCCATATCCTCATGAACACTTGCTATTATCTCACTTTTTGACTATAGTCATCTTAGTGGGTGTGAAGTGGGATCTGTGGTTTTTATTAGCATTTCCCTAATAACTAATGATGTCCAGCATCTTTTCATGTGCTTGTTGGCCATTTGTATATATATAGTACTATCTTCTTTGGAGAAATGTCTATTCAGATCCTTTGCCCATTTTTTGATTTGGGTTATCTTTCTATTACTGATTTATAAGAGATGTTTATATGTTTTGGACACAAGTCTCTTATCAGATGTATGATTTGCAAATATTTTCTCACATTCTATATATAGACTGTCTTTTTACTTTCTTGATGGCATTATTTGTGACACAAAGGATTTTAATTTTGATGAAGTCAAATTTGTCTATTTTTTTCTTTTGTTGTTTTGGCTATTAGTGTTTTATCTAAGAAATCATTGCCTAATCTAAGGTCTTGAGATTTACACCTATGTTTCCTTCTAAATTTTATAGTTTTAGCCATTACATGTAGGTCTTTGATCATTTCAAGTTTGATTTTGTATGTGTGTGAAAATGAATTCCAACTTTGTTCTTTTGTATTTGGCTATTTAGTTGTCCCAACGCCCTTTGTTGAAAAGACTATTCTTTCCCCCATTGAATTGAATTAGCACCCTTGTCAAAAACCAATTGGCCATAGATGTATGGGTTTATTTCTGGATTCTGAATTCTGTTCCATTGAGCTATATGTCTATCCTTATGTTTGTTACACACTATTTTGATTACTATATTTTTGTGTAAACTTTTGAAATCGGGAAGTGTCAGTCCTCCAACTTTGTTCTTTTTCAAGATTGTTTTAGCAATTCTGGGTCCCCTGAATTTCCATATGGATTTTAGGATCAGCTTGTCAATTTCTACAATGAAATTGGGATTCTGATAGGGATTACATTGAATCCCTACCAATAGATCAACTTGAGGAATATTACCATCTTAACAATATTAAGTATTTTGATCCATGAACATGGGATGTCTTTCCATTTGTTTCCATCTTTAATATTTTCATCATGTTTTATATTTTTCAGCATACAGGCTTTGTACCACTTTTGTTAAATTTATTCCCATGTGTTTTATTCTTTTGATGATATTGTAAATGGAATCGTTTTCTTAATTTCATTACAGATTGTTCATTGCAAGTATATAGATATACAATTTTTATGTTGATCTTATAGCCTGCAACCTTTTTTAACGCATTTATTAGTTCTAATAGTTTTTTTAGTAGATTCCTTAGGATTTTCTATGTACAAGCTCATGTGGTCTCTGCAAATATGGTTTACTTCTCCTTTTCCAATCTGTATGCCTTTTGTTTCTTTTTCTTGTATGATTGCTCTGGCTAAAGCCTTCAGTACAATGTTGATTAGAAGTGGTGAAAGTGGATACCCTTGTCTTGTTCCTGATCTTAGGGGAAAAGCATCCAGTGTTTCACCATTAAGGGTGATGTTATTGTGGGTTTTTCATACATGCCCTTTGTCAGGTTGAGGAAGTTCCCTTCTATTCCAAGTTTGTGGAATGTCTTTATCATGAAAGGGTGTTGGATTTTATCAAATCCTTTTTCTGTGTATATTGACATGATCATATTGTTTTTGTTCTTTATTCTATTGATACGATATATGACATTAATTGATTTTCAGATGTTAAAACAACCTTTCATTCCTGGAATAATACCACTTGGTCATGGTGTATGATCCTTTTTATGTGTCGCCTGGATTTGATTTGCTAATATTTTTTGAGAATTTTTGCAACCATATTCATAAGAGATATTGATCTATAGTTTTATTGTGATGTTTTTGTCAGTTTTGATATCAGGGTAATACTGGCCACACAGAGTGAGTTGAGAAGTGTTACCTCCTATTCTATATATTGAAAGAGCTTGTGAAGAATTGGCATTAATTCTTTTTTTTTTTTCTTTTTGGACTGTGACTTGGGTGCGAACTGAGGTTGCTATGTCACAGTAATTCTTTAAGTGTTAGGTAGAATTCATCAATGAAGCCATCTGTGTCTGGGCTTTTCTTTGTAGGTACTTTTGATTACTAATTCAGTCTCTTTGTTTGTTATATTCTTATTTGGAGTTTATAGTTCTTCAGTGATTTTCAATAGTTTGTGTCTTTCTAGGAATTTAGGCATTTTATCTAAGTTGTCTAATTTATTGTCATACAGTTATTCATAGTGTACCTTCATAACTTTGTTTCTGTAAGGTTGATTATAATGTCCCCTCATTCACTTCTGATTTTAGTAATTGGAGTCTTCTGTCTTTTATTCTTGGTCAATCTAGCTAACCAAAGTTCTTTTGAATTCTCATTTGGCCCTCAGCCTCCTTCTGCCTGTGTTTGGGAGCCTTGGCCAACCTAAGAACATACATATATGTCTTTTATAGTCAAGGAAAGCAGTCTTCTCTACATTCCTGCATGTGGAGCTCTCAGCTTCAACCCCCAAAGCATTCTGTTCTCTCCCCTCAGCTAACTGAGGCAGATTCATTCTGAACCAGCCTCTTTATTAGCCAATGGCTATGGTACATAAGGCTATCACAATCCCACCCTCTCACTGTGGCAATTAAGCTGCTGCCTTTTTATTACACGGTCATCAGCGAAGTGTTGCTCATTTCTGACTAAATATGAGGGCCTAGGAAGAGCAAAAGAGCAGAAGAGCCCCAAGCAAGGCCTTGTGGGTGGGCCTGGGGCCTGGTCTTCATGAGCATTGCGCACACTGAATCTTGAATGGGGATAGAGGCAAGTTAGAAAAGCAGAGGCCTACTGCTGTTCCCACCATATGTCTCCTTGGTCACGGTGCCCAGGACTGTGCTGCCCTGGTTGGCAGGGACTCCACTGACAGGTGGTAAATCCAGGAAGTCAGGAAAAAGCATTTGTGGTTTTGGGCAAGCGCCAATTCTGACTGGTATTCGGGGGTGCCTGCGCGGTTGATTTTCTTTCCTCTTCTCTCTGCAAGCCCTAAGCCTGGCTGGGGTGCTAGGGTAGGAGCATTCATTAGTCCAGAAAATGTCTTCAAGCCAAATGTCCGCTTAAAGATTATTCCCAGACTAATAGGAAATCTGCATGTACAAGCAGGTCCCCATTTTAAAATGGAGCAAAACCCACCAACATTTCCCTGGTAAGGAAGTGGCAACAAATCAGCTCTTAGGGATGGGTGTGTGGTGAGCCTGAAACTCAGACCAAGTGTGACAGCCTCAGCCCCACCCTGGGCTGCTGTCTCGGGACCAAGAGGAAGAGGGAGCTGCCAGACTTGGCGATTTCTGTAAACAGTTCTTGAAAGAGAAACCACACACTTGTCTTTCTGCCAGCCCTCAGCTTGTCCCTGTAGCTGACAGGGCAGCTATTGTCTTTTCTCAGACACCCTGGGGCGGGGCTTCTTAACTTGAGCTCTGTGGACCTCCAAGTGGTGTGCGGAGAAATTCGGGGGGCGGGGAGGCTCTGTGAACTTAGAAGGGAAAATTATTTGATCTTTTCTCTACTAACCTCAAACAGAAATTTAACATTTCCTCGAATTTGGAATGTGGACAATAAACCGTAGTAGTATTAGCAGTATCTGTGACTTTATCACCAACAGAAATCACAAATATTTTCATATCACATTACAGTGGTTGTAAGTATCTAAAAAATCACTTATGCTCATCACCACTTCAGAATTTCTCATCTATAGACTTGCCACGAGATCTTATGATTTAATACATTAAGTAGTAATACAAATGGATTACAAAGTTTTGAAAATATTTTTCTAACTATTTCAATATGATGGGTTTCCTTTGTGATTCTACATATTGTATTTTATGCACATGAAAACATTATTCTGAGAAGGGGTCTAGAGCTTTCACCATACTGCCAGAGGTATCCATGCCCTAAAAAGGATTTAAGGCCCTACCCTGGGTCTTGGAGCTCACCTGCTCCCTGGGCCTCACTTCTGACGCACAGAATTTTGCCTGTCTTACTGAAGGGTTCAAAAGCACTTGCATGCTAGTGCTGTGACATCAGGCAGGTTAAACTTTCTGTGCCCAGTTTCTTAATATACAAAAGGGGAAATAATAACACTACCTACCTTTTAGGATGGTTGTGATGATTCAATGTGTTAAGAAATGTAAAGTATTTAGCGCCCAACATATAGTAAGTGCTAACAAGTAATTAGTTATTTTTATTGTTGTTGCTGGTTCGTATCAATGATCTTATCAATATATACTATTATTATCTTCATTTTTAGGAAAAGGAAACTGGGACTTAGGAGAAGTGAAATAACCAACTCAAGGGTACACAGCAAGGGAGTGGCAGAGCCAGGGTTCAAAGCCAGGTCTGTGTGACTTTCAAGGCCAGTGGAGGTCACTCTCCACCACGCCACTGAGAGGAGGTGATGGCCCCCAAAGAGAAGCGGGCCATCAACAGAGTGCCCAGCTGGGAAGGAACAACCAGCTCTGCAAGCTCCTGCTTTTGCTCTCCCGTTTGTCCCTACTGTCCACACCTCCAACTTCATCTGGGGCACTTCCAGCTCCACTTGCATACCATCAGCCCTCAGCCAGGTCTTCAGGGGCCGGTCCTCCTCCCAAGGCCACTTCCAATGCAGCCTTCGTCTGCAAAGGGGACAAGTCCATGCTCTCACACTGAACAGCAGCCTTGCAGCAACGAACTCACTGTGGAGTCATGGACCAGCCTCTGCTCCCAGGTGGAACTCAAGCCTCACAGACCATGGGGTCCAGGGGTAGGGGGCTGAGGGGGAACTCAGAAGGCAAGGGGCTTATCTGGGGAGTAGAGGCAGTTTCGTGGAGGAAGCGGTCTTGGAGCTGAGAAGATTGCCATCGGAGTGGGGTGGAGAGTTTTCATGAATCTTTAAGGCAGAGAGAATCGGGTGTGCAAAGGCCCAGAGGCCTGAAAGGGCCTGGTATGTGAGGAAAAGAAGGAAGGAATTCAGCATGTCTGGAGTCTGGACTGAATAGAAGAGAGAAGAAGGATGTTGCGGGCAGATGAGCCAGCACAGGTAGTTTATGAGCAGAGAGTGAAGAATGCCACAATCAGGGCCATAAGTCTTTCCAAGAGGAAGGAGGGCCAGCGAAAGGTTTTTGTTATAGCAGCAACAAGACCAGATCTGTGAGTTCAAAGGCCCATGGCCCCCAGCCCCAGGCATGTGGAAGGTGGGCTAATTAGGAGGGGTAGAGTCTAGAGGCTGAGTAGACCAGCAGTGGGGCTACTTCAGTCATCCATTTGGGAGGGGATCCTCTCGTCCTCCAAGCTTCATGCCACCTGCCGGTGCCCTTAGCAGGCTGCCTCTAGGTCTCCAGCCAGCACCCCATTTACTCACTCACTTCTTCATTTATGTATCAAACTAGGGCTGAGATCCGACTGCCTACCAAGTCATGTGCTGGGCCCCAGGGGCTCAACAGTGACTAGACAGATAAGGAAGCCATGGCCTGAGAGGGGATGGAAATTGCACAAGATCCCATATGGGTCAGTGGCGGGGCTGCATTGGAATGCAGGTCCCTTTTCCCTATCCCCAGAGTGCTTCCAGCTGCGGGGTTTGGGAAAGGCTGACCCTATTTTTCTTACTTTTCCCCACTTTCTCTGATTGGCCGTTACACAATATGGGCTCACCTATCCCTACCTGTGATGTCATATGAAATCCCGGGGGTGCTGGTGACCTTGTCTGACCCCCCCAAAACATAACAGGGAGCCCCATTGCTCACTGATGAAGCTCATGGCCCCATAACCTTGTCCCTTCCGGGAAGTGGCAGTCAGCTACATACTCAGCACTGCCACTCGCCCCGCCCGCCTTACTCAGGATGCCCTTCCCTGCAGGGCAGAACTGCCCCCCGCTGGTTCCCCAGAGCCTCTAGAGATAGCACACCTCATGCACACTTGGTTGCTTTGGCAAAGACCAAGTATCCAGTCAGGTCGAGGCTCGAGCTTGTCAGGGGCCTCTCCTGGGTGACAGCATGGTGTATTGGAGTTGAGAGAGTATGGATTTAGGAGTCACAAAGACCCAAAGACCCCCATGGAACCAAGTATCTCTAAGATTCATGTCCCTCCACTCTAAAGGGAGACACCGTTGCTTGCCTTGCTGAATTGTTGTGCCAGTGAGATGAGATGATGTCGGTGAAAATGCCTGGCACATGGTCAGAAACTGGCTGGTTTCCTCCCTCCCTCCCTTCCTCCCTCCCTTCCTCCCTCGCTCCCTTCCTCCCTTCCTTCCTCTTAAAGGGACAAAGCAAATGTGCCTCTGAAACTAGGGGTTGTTTTTCCACTGGAATCCTGCAAGCTGGGGAAGAGGGGAGGACAGGGCAGAACCCGGAGCCCAGCCTTACCTGTAAGACAGTAGAGCCAGTGGAGTGGGGACAGAGAGAGGGCTGTGTCCCCGGAGCTAATGGGCGGTGGAGGGGCTACAAAGGAGCCACTCACTGGCTGTCAACGTTGGGTCAGTGACTTCTCCTCTCTCAGCCTCAGTGTCCTCATCCTTAAGATGAGGGGGAGGACAGTGCCTGCCCCCCAGGAAGATTATCAGGATGAAATACGATAAGGGATGGAAGTGCCTGGAACAGCACTCACAACCAGTGAAGGCTCAGTGAGTGTTCCCACCCACTTCCCCAGGGAAAAAAATGTCCAATTCATGCTGGGAAACTTGGGCAAATCCCAGAATGGGATTCAGTGTCTCCTGCCCCCACAGTCTGTGAGGAGCAGTGAGATCTTGCTGGGCCTCTACACCGACTGCTCTGGGGATTTGTGTTTCAACAGCTTCCCCAGCTAGTTCGCTGGCGTCCCACAGCGCCACCTAGTGGCAAGAAGTGGAAGGGCCCTCCCCTGCACCCTGGCTGGCCTCCCTCCCTCCCTCCCTCCACTCAAAGCCCCACGTGCTGTTGGGGTGGAGGGGGCGCTGTCACGGGAAGGGAGGGAGAGCTGGGCCACCCACACTCCCAGTAGGTAGAGAACTCGTGCTGTTTTTCAAGATGCCCGGTGCTTCTACTTCCCTCCTAACAATTTCTGCCATCCCAAACGTAGGCAGGTCCCTTGAGCCTCGCTGGGCCTTAGTTTCCTCATCTGAGGGTTTCAAGACTTCAGGCTAGGGTTGCTTCAGGCAGGGGGCCTTGGAAGCACCTGATACCTATTGGCTACCTGTCTATGCTTGTTAAATGACCCAGAGAGACCCAATCTTTACACACCCTTTGTATTTTTATTGAGGAGAGAAAGCTTTAGCATACAGAGCAATTTCTTATTTTCACAACACAGTAATGCAACAATAACACAATAACACATTTATCTCAGATGAGTCCTCCGAGTCTCTGGGAGTCCTTGGGCTGCCTTCATGCCCCGCATGCATCCTCTCCCCCAACCCCTTTCAACCCAAGAAAAACGCCCAAAGCCCATAGTTCCTCTTGCAGCTCTTGTGGCTGTTACATCACAACAAATATTGAAGATCTGGGAAAGCGGGGAAGAGGGTCAAAGGGAAGCCCAAGCCCCTCCTGCCCCCAGAGGGTCGGAAACCAGCTCACTGCTCATCCACTCTGTCCCTGGTTGAGGCTCCGAGGGTTCAGGGTGAGAAGCACCATGGGAACAGGCGGGACCTGTGCTGAGGGCTCCCTGGAAGTAGGGGTGCAAGGCACCTGTCCTTCATACTCCTCCACAGGGACGTGGGACAGCAGGGACAGCGTGTCGGCCACCAGCAAACAGGGTCCACAGCCTCGAAGAATAGCAGTTCCCCTTCTGGAATGCTCTCCTGAGGAAATAAGCTGGAAAACAGACAAAAGTTTCTTTACAAGGTTATTTATTCCTGCCCTGGTGGGATGGGGAAAACCAGACAATTGAAATGTCCAATAAATTAGGAGAATGCTTGAATAAATTATTCAGTATGCATGACTGCACAGGTGGCAGCCATTTTAAATCCTGCTGATCCAGAGCAAAGCAGGATGATCTCAGCTTTGAGAAGACACAGCAAGAACACACTAGAAAGAAAGGCGGCAATGTGTTAATAGTGCTTGCGTCGTGTGGTGGGATTCTGAACATTTGGGTTTTTTTGTTGTTGTTGTTGTCCTTATAGTTTTCTCTATTTTCTCAATTTTCTGTAATGATTATGTATTACTTTTCTCTTTGGAAAGGGGGGACATTTTTAAAAGGTAGCAACAGGTTATAGGAACCCAACTCCACCGATCCCCGGCTTGAGAAACAAAAGTGATCAACGAAAGGGCGTCTTACCTCCCAATGACGAACAGAGACCTCACCAGAAACCAGTCGGAGGACTGGGTTTCTCTGCGACTCCTCTTCCTCCAGCTCCTTCCTCTTGCCGCCAGGACCAAATCCTAAGGCTGGGCTGAGGTTATCTGTCAGACTCCAATCAGGAACAGAGGTTTGACTGTTCCCTCCCTCTGGCCACAGACACTTTGGCTGCACTTGCCCAGCTGCAGGCACTGCGCAGAAAGTTCAGTGTCCCGGGCAGTTCGGGCTTTCCAGTTTGGCTGGCATTTTGTGGCCAGAGCTGACATAGTAAACGTGTATTTTTCACTGCAAAAGCAGTGTTTTCTGGACCCAAGGTGAGCAGCAGGTCTCTTTATAAGGGCACCTGGGTTTGTACCCAGAAGTCCTAGGAGTTCCTAGGAGGCAGTCACCCTCTTATGCCTCACTGTCTAATCAAAGCACAGCAGCAGGCCAGGGGTTGACCCCTATTCGAGAGACATGAAGGTGTCCCAGCTGCAAGGCTGCAGGGGCTGCAGTCTCTGTACAGCCAACCTTTCTCTCTCCTCTCCGAACTAAGGAATCCTTGAAGTCAAAGGGAGTTAAAGAGCAGGCCCCGGGCCCTCCCTCTCTTTGGCTGTCCCAGAAGGAAAGGCCAGTTAGGCCTCCTCTGTGACCTCAAGGATGGAAAGTCTCCTAGAAAGACCTTTGACTGGGGGCTGAAGTCCAAGGCCTGGCTGGGGGAGGAGACCACCATTCCTAAGGCAAGAGTCACTCCTTACAATGGCAAACTGAGTTGTTGCTGCTTCTTTCTCCTCCTCCTCTTCCTCCTCCCCCACCCCACAACTGCCTACCCTTTAGGCAACATCAAGGAAAGGTGGGCACTGTCCACCAGGGATGCCCAGGAGGGCAGCGTGGTAAGAGGAGAGGGCCCCAGATTTGGCAAGCTGGTTCAAGGGCCCTCAAGTGCCAGAAGCGGAACTAGCTTACACAGTCAGTCAAGGACAAATCTTAGTTGTTCATTTGACAAGTGGCTTTGCACACTCTCACTGGACTACATGTAGGGTCCTCTTCCAGGCCCTTCTGCTGGAGGCGTGACATGAAATGAGTGGAGGCTTCTAGGTACATTTCTTGATACCTGCTCGCTGTCGATTACATCTAGTAACTGGCCTCAGTGGCTTTAGGAGTTCAGTGTAGCCTGTCCTTTGGTCCCTGGGGCAGATCAGTGAGGCATTGGGTGAAGTCCTGGTGAGCCAGTCAGAGGATAAAACTGTAGAACACAGGGCAAATAAACGCAGGAGAGGTGAGGGTTAGGAACAACTAGAGGGGAAATACAAGAGGGCGACCAGTTCATTTATGGGAACAGGCCCAGAAACCTCTCTCCAGCTGTGGCGGGACTGAGCAGAGTACATGCCAGCAGGGCAGCTATTGCTCATCCCTCCTTTCCCAAGTGGCCCTGGTCAGGCACATGTCACTCTCTGGTCTTGCTTGCAAGACGGTCTGGAGTTCTGTAGGTCTTCTTCCGGTTCTGCAGGTCTAGAACTCCCTTAAGTGCTGGTCAGCAGGTGGGCAGGTGTGGCAGCAATAGCAGGGGTGGGGGACGCAGAAGAAGGGTGTGTTCCGGGTGGCCATGTCGCCCCGGCACTCACACGCGAATTCGGCCACGAGCAGCTCGGTGGCCCCCCTGTCTCGGAGTGAGGCGGAATAGCACTGGGGGGCGTCTTCGAATTTGGCGTTGCCCCAGGCGACCCGCGCGGCGAATCAGCGGTGGCGAGCTGTAGAATGGCGAATTGGTGCCTGGAAGGCCCTCCAGGAGTGGGACTCGATTCTGGTTCCTCCGTCTGCTGGGCTGTATTATGGGAGGCGATGCACCCAGGAAATTTTCGGCGTAGTTGCCACTTACGGGGCCAGAAGTCTGGGATGACGCGTGAGCAAAGGTCGGCTCCATCTCCATCAGGTCATCTAGGTCATCCTCTTGGGCCTCGTCCAGGGGCTCCTCCTCCTCCTCACCATAGGTCTCCGCCATCCCTGGCTCCTGCCCTGGCTGCTGCCCTGGCTCCTGCTCTGGTTTCTGGCCCCCATCCTCATCTTCATCTTCTTCCTCATCATTATTCTCTTCTTCATCTTGGTTCTTCGTCATCTCCTCCTCCTCCACTTTCTGTTTCATCTCCTCCTCTTCCTCCTCCTTACTCATGTCTTCCTCCTTCATCTCCTCCTCCTCCTCCTTCATCTCTTGCTGAAAAGCCCTCATGCGCCTCCGCTGGTCCTTGGGGTGAAGCCTGCGCCTGCGTGCCTCTTGGCCTTCATCCTCACTGTAGTACTCTTCCTCTTCACTTTCATCCTCATTAGGGCTCGGAGCAAAAGGGAAGAAGACATTGCGAACCCCAGGGAGCGGGATTGGCTTGGGGATGCGCACCTTTCGTTCTATCTCCACACATTCGAGAATCAGTTCATCCAGGTCAGCCATTTCAGTTGACCATAAGAGCTCCTTGCGGAAGAATTCCGACAGGCCTTTGAGGAATTGATTTTGGAGGCGGCAGTCATCCCAAGACAAGAATTGGGCCAGGAACTGAAAAGCATCTGCATAGCTGCCGAGGGTACAGTGTCCCTGCTTGAGCTTGCGGATGGCCTTTTTAGCCACACGTGGGGGGATGGGACCACAGAATTCCTTACGGATTTCATCCAGGAAGCGCGGGAAGTTGGCATGCAGGGGGCTTCCTTCCTGGGTGACCGAGATGGCCCAGTCCTTGGCTTGACCAGTGAAAAAGGAGATCAGAAAGGCCACCCGCTCGGCGCCCCCGGGGAAATGATCCTCATGGTCAGCTATGAAGGTCTCTAGCTGCATCAGGAATTCAGCCAGGTAGACTGGGTCACCTGAAAACGGCTCTATCTCAGGCCGCTCCAGCGGTGGCAGAGGGGCCTGCGGGGGCGGCTCCTTTGGCGCGGGCGGGGGCACCGCCGGTGGGGGAGGGATGGGCAGCAGAGGAGGGTCGGTGGGCCCATCCGGGGTGCTGCAGTCCTGGATCACGTTAATCAAAAGATCATCCGAGACATACTCGGGCTCCGTGCGCGGGGGAGGCCAGCACAAGAAGGGCAGCTCTCCCTCGGGAATGGCGTCGATCTCACTGAGCGGGAACTCAAAGTTCTCCTCGGCAAGGACGGGCACTATGGGCACTGGCCAGCGGATGTAGCTCGAGACATTGCCCCGCAAGGAATTAACCTCAGCCAGGGCTCTTCCGAGCTGGAGGCCCAAGTTGGCATTCTCCCCGCGCAGGGCATTTAATTCTTCCCGCAGGGCTACGTTGGCCATGCGGAGGCTATTGAGGTTTCCTGCCGCCTCGGACATCTTGACCAGCTCAGGGGCCCTGGGCCTCGGGGCGGAGGACCGGGAGCTAGGGCGGCGGGAGGAGGCCGAAACGCGGCGGCGGCGGGCGCGGGAGAGGCCGGGCCACACCCACCGGGGCGAGCACGGGGGGCGGCGCTGGGGACAGAGGGCCGAGCGGCGCGGCCCGGGGCGCGTTACCTCGTCGCGGGGCCGGAGAGGGCGGGCGGCGGCGCGGGGCCGGGAGGCGCCGGGCGGAGGGTGCGGGCGACTCGGGCGCGGCGGCCGGGCGGCTGGGCCGGGCCGGGCTGGGCGGACGAGGCGGTGAGGCGGTCGGACCCGGAGGGAGCCGACTGCGGCAGGCTCTGTCGAGGAAAAGTCTTGCGGCCGGCGCTTCCCCGCCTTTTAAGCGCAGCCTCGTCTCCCCCCGCCCGCGGGGCGGGTCTCGGGGAACCGCGGGCGCCCACTGGCCGCGGCGCGCCGCCCCCTCGGCGGCGCCTCTCACTGACTCTCTCCTTCCCTAGCTGCAGCTAACTCGGGTCGGGAAAATGCGACAGCGACTGCCCACTCGAGGTCGTCATGGCGACAGCCAGTGAACGTGTTCCTCTCCCCGGGCAGGCCCCCGAGTGTAGAGGAGCTGCTTCGCGAGGCGCAGCTCAATCTCCAGAGCCTGTTGCAAGGTACCGAGAGGGAGGGGGGCTGCGGCCGGAGCCCAGAGGCGACATGCGCAGCGGCAGGAGGGAGGCAGAGAAGAAAGAGGACAGGGGCCAGCAAGAGAAAAAGAGCAGTTTAAAACCTATCAACAGACAGAGCACACAGTTCCCATCTTTCGCCTTTCACACTAATGATTCTAAAAGAGTCTGTTTCCAGCGCCCCCCGCCCTTTTTCAGCTCAGTAGTCCATGGGGAAAACAAGGACAAGCCAGTCACAGAGAGCCGGGTGGGAAACTCCCACATTCCCTCCAGCCCTCCTCTTGCCACATCGCCCATGCCTCTGGAATGCGGCACCAGAAGACAAAGGGGCCATCTGCATGGCCTCCCACTCTGGGCTTCACTCACTCTGCTCTTACGGTAACCTTGTCCACATGCCTCCCGGGTCGCCACTGCCTCACCAAAGTAAGCCCAATACGCAGCACCCGGAGGTCACCTGTTCTGCCCTCCTAACCACACTGAGCTCGACGTGAAGAATCACATCTCTTACTACCCTTAGGTTTCCAGAAGCACTTGGCACAGGGCTGGATCCCCCAAGAGGTGCTCAGTGGATGTTAGATGTGAAGAGAGGGCTTGTGAGCTCTCGTTTACCTACCAACAAAGGCTAACTCTAACAGAGAATAGAAAACTGCCGATGGGCCACCAACTGGACTACAGCCATAACCCCCACCTCCCTGCCAGGGCAGTGGTGACCTTAGAGAAGCGAGATGCCAAGGGACAGCATGAGCCTTGTGTTCACATAACAGAGGAGCTGCCATGCAGAAAAAAGGAGTCGGTCTGTTTCGTGTTGCTGCCCCAGCAGAATTAGGACCAGTGGGTGGAAACCCGGAGGGAGGCAGATTTCACCTCCAGATAAGGAAGAACTTTTCTGACACACCTGACAGCCCCCACTGTCCCTAGAAGGGATGAGCTGCCTCGGGAGGGAGGGAGCTCCCCTTCCCTGCGGCCGTGCGCGCTGGGCATGCAGAAGCACCTGGAAGGGCTGCCCAGGAGGGACTCTGGGCAGAATGGGGTGTTGGGCCGGAGAACCCTGAGAGCAACCCTGACTTTCTATGATTGTAAGAGAGTCTTTGTTCAAATGTACGTAGAGCGTGGACATTTGTTTTGTACTCTCACTTTCTTTGTTTATTCATCGAATTCATCCCTTCAGTCAAACCCATTCAAATCTTACGCATCCTTCTTATCACCCGACGATGCGTCGGAACTTCTCCCTCTTCTATGCTGCTACCTCCTCCTTCCCTCTCCTTCACCTTTGTCCTCCTAGACCTGCCTTACCCACAGTGGGACTAAGGTATAGGGAACCAGGCCTGCAAAGGCTCAAGTTAGAGTTCTTGGCATCCAAGAGGGAACTCCAGACTGGACTTCGCAGTGCGATCTCCTCTTGCTTCACACAGCTCATTCCCTTGGTAGGCTTGCAGAAAACCTGAAGAGCTGCAGGGCTTCAAAGAGAGGACCTTGCAGTCTAAAGTATCAAAAGGTATCTGCATCCCGAGTCTCTTCTCCAGGTTGAGCACTTAGGGTGGGGGCCATTGAGATAAGGACTTGGTCCCCAAACCAGCACAGCTTGAATTTATTCACTTTCTCTTCTCTTCGGCCCTCACAGTCCTGGGAAGCAGACACTTTTCCATTTCTGAATCCATTGGCTCAGACTCTGGGAAATAACCTATTGTAAGAATGCAAGTCAGGCCTGGCGGCTAGAGCAGGAGCCCCGGCTCATGGTCCTTCCCAAGCCCAGTGCTCAGCCGTAGCCCCCTAGAGTGTGTCTCCACTCTGCTATTTTTCAGAAGAATATGAGGAACAGTACTCGGAGGCCAGACTTCTGGGGCAGACCTTCCGCTCTTCTGATGAGGCCCCTGAGCCCACCCCCAGCCCAAGGCCCCAGTCTGCCAGGCGTCTGGAGTTTGTATTGATGGTGAGTTGCTTCTTGCCCCTCCTGGGAGAGCCAGCATGCACCCAGTGACAGGAGACCTCAAGCCGCTTACATTACCCACTGGAAGCTGCTGCTCACCTCTGCTCACCAGCAGAGCTACCCGAGGCCCCACCGGGATGAGCCCTGCACGTCAGGTGCCTGGCCTGGCAGCCTGTCCGCCTGTCCACGCTCCCCTGCCTCCCAGACGAAGCCTCCAACCACCCTGTCTAAACAGCCGTCCTGCGGGCACTGGCTCATCGCCAGGCAGGAGCACACCCTTTCCATCACCTTCTTTCCCAACAGCCTACAAAACGGCAGCTGAGCGAGGATGAGACCACCACCCAGGGTGTGAGGGCCCCCGAGGCCTTGCCGGGCCTGCCTACCACAGCCGACAAGCAAACTGCCTGGAATAGCCCCTTCCCTCTGCCCATCCTAGAGGAGAAGCGGTGGCCTCAGCCTTGCTCCACGCACTCTGACATTGTGCCCATCAACGTCTCTGGTAGAGTTGCTTAGCACCACCTCTGTGCGCTTCCCTCCACGGCACCACAGACCATCCTCTCCGGTGCACTGGGTGCTGGGGGAGGGAGGGAGACTTTCTTTGCTACTGGCTCGCCCTGCGCTGTCGCGGTCATGGCTCTCGCCAGGGAACGGAGGTGCGCAGAAGAGGGGGCTCTGGCTGCTCTTTCTTCGCTCCCTACTGGCACTGCCACACTAACTGAGCCCATTCGATAGCAAACAAAATTTTCTTAACTGAAAGCTCCAAAAGTTTACGAACTTGTGTGCTCTTCAGAGGATATGTGGAAACTTAAAGTTTGTGAGTGAGTTCTGTTTGGGTCAGAAAAAGACAACTTCTTGTGCCCGAAGCCGGATTTGGAGTACACCAATAGGAGCCGGGGGCGGGGCAGAGGGGTTCAGAGTGCTGGTGGTAAAAGGGAGGGTCACAGCCAGGCACAGGCCAGAGGCCTTGTGACACTTGCACTAGACACTGGTCTTCTAGCGAGGTGGGCCTCCTCAACTTGTTTGGCACGTTTTTCAAGAATAGAAGTAGTAGAAAGGTACTAAGGCCAAAGAGACCAAAAGGGGACCCAGTACGACCTTGGAAGTGGGGAAAATGATGTGCACAGCCCAGCTGGCTGTGGCTCTGGGGCATGTGGCACACTATACCGTGCCCGTTGCTAGTTCATGCTCCACACACCACAGGCTGTGAGGGGAAGAGGAGGGCCAGTCATTTTCAGAAGGAGATAGGACCAGTGACCTGCTGAAACTAAGACCTCGGTAACCCAAAGGGACCAGAGGGACCATTCGAGCTAGCACCAGCCCATGCTATGCTGGAAAATGTTAAGACGATGAGGACAGCTCTGGCCACATGTGGCAATGTTCCCTGATATGGGGTCATCCAGTGCCACTGGCGTCATCTCAGGAAATCAGAGACAGGAAACAGAGCCCACGGCTTAGGGAGATGTACCGAGAGGAGTAAGGGCTGATAAGGAGAGACTCATAAAGTGACGTTGGGTGCTGTCTTTCGAAATGTCTCTCTTACTCTCAAGGAGGCTATCCCTGAGTTTTGCCCACAGAGCCTCTTGCTGGCATGTGTGTGTACATTTGTGGCCACGTGGCCGAGGGGAAGGGTCTGGTTAGCCAGTTGCTGAATGAGAGACAGGGAGGGGAACTGCATGCCTTGCCCCATGGGCCTGTGTCACCCTGACTGCCCTAGTCATTTCTCTTTAAGAGAAATAGAGCTCACTCACCACGCCGTAGCCAACTTTGGTATAATGTAACCAGGTGGCTGTAGGCACCTGGATGGTGGAGCACAGTGGGGCAACTTCTTGGAGACAGGGGCTTCTCCTGGCCCACATAAAGGCTCTCTCTGAGAAAAGATCACAGTCAAGCAACATCCAGTCTCAGCCCATGGCTCCTCGCTGATGGCTCTCACCCCTGGCTCTCGCCCGTGGCTGTACATCTGAATAATCACCTGAGAGCTTCTAGAAAATGCTGCTACCTGGACCCTACTCCCAGAGATTTAAGTGTTCTGGGGTGGGGTCCAGGTATTGGAGTTTCAGAAGCTTCCCAGTTTATTTCACTATGTAGCCAGTGTTGAAAACCACTTCCCCAGTCCGCCTAGGACTTGCAGGCGACCCGGATGCAGCCTGTGGAAGCCAGCATGTGTGCCAGGGCCAAATGGGGAGGGATGGAGAAGACGCGCCGCCTGCCTCGGACACTGTTCATGCTCATCGCTACTGCCATCATCCCTTCTCTCTACCTCAGGCCAACTTCCACTGTGCTTTAAACAGAAACCGGGATGCACCCAAGTGTCTTTATTTTGGCTACAGGGCAGCAGTTTGATAAACATGCAAGTTTGCGACACTCGTTGTTTAACACAGAGACAGCCGTGAACCCTAAGTCCACCCTGAGGCGGAGGCGGACCATTATTGGATTCTCTAACTTTTCCCAGCGAGACCAAGGTGACCCCACCACAGCTGATCCCCCAGACCCCTCCCCTTGCCCACTCCCACCATCCTGCCACCCAGGTGGTACCGTGGTGATGGGGAACAGGAATAATTCGGGGGATGGGTGGGGGGCTGTGGATGTCCTGAAAAAGCCAATGTGGTGATTGAGAATAGCCAAGGGCCTATTGTCAAGGCAGCAGCTCATCATGGAGAGCAGGTCTCCGGGGCTAATAAATTCATTACATTATTTTTCCCATCATAAGTGTAATATAACCAGATGTGCCGAATTTAGGCAAATAGATAAGGGGGGAGGAATCATTGCTAAAACCATCATGTTAACAGAAGCATTGCTACCATTAAATGAACGCCGTCCAAAGAGCACAGAGCGGGGAGATATCAGAGGATGTGAGTCCCGGCCTCTCTGCTTACTAACCATGAGGCCTTGACCAAGTTGCATAACCTCTCTGAGTCTCAGCTTCTTCGCCTGTAAATTGGGGATAATAATATCGATCCAGTAGAGTTACTGTGAGGATTACAGTTATTTTAAGTAATTTGCCTACCATGTGCCTGGTACATAGCCGGTGTTCAACAAATGGTGACTGTTATTATAAACGATCATAGCAGTAGTAGTAGTAATAATAATGACATAGCAGTAATAGTTGTTTGCATATATGAGAAAACCTTTGGGGATTTGGAACATCTGAATGGTTTCCTCACATCTGTAGGTTCTCCTAAGTCTCTTATGTTGCAAAGACTAAAATTGAAAGGTGCCAGAAATGCAACCAGACTCTTAACTTTCCAGCTCGGGCAAACTCCAGAGTCACTGCTGGAGCTGAAAGTCACACAGTGCTGTCCTTAGTTCGGAAGCCTCTGCTCTCATCTCCGGATGGATGAACGCTGAGGTCTGTGATGGTTTCGTGAGGCTGGGGTGAAAGCATGGGAAAAACCCAAGGTAGTCCCACGTGACACTTCAGCTCTAAAAGGAATGATCAAAGCTGGAAAGCCTTTGGCAGCCATCTGGACAACTCAAGGGCACCCTATCACTCACTGTGGGGTGATGGGAAAGGACCCAACTTCCCTCATCCATGGAAAGGAAGAACCAAGGAATTCTGACCAAGCTGTTGACAGATGCTTCTTGGCAAAAAGTTGGTGCTCCTGTCTCAAAACAGCTGATGGGGAATCCCTTGCTGCACCGCTAACATTCTGTGTTTACTTCCTCCAGGTCACAGCAACAGCCCAGTAGGCAGTGTGGCCCACTCTACCACCTCCGACATCAGGCCCAGTCACTCAGTTCTGGAAGGTGTTCATGGAAGAGTTGCGGTTGGTCAGGAAGCTCGGTTCCCAAGCGTCACATCGCCAATACTGAGAAATCCTTCGAGTGAGCCGGAAGAACCTCCTCAGGCACGGAGCGGCCCAAACCCTCCTGGTATGGAGAGCGTGGGAATGGTGTACAGCGTCCCTAATCCTTGCAATGGACCCACAGAATCGACGTTCTCCACTTCCTGGAAGGGAGATGCTTTTACCTACATGACTCCATGTGCCACCAGCCAGAGAAATCAAGTCAATGAAAATGGAAAACATCCTTCCTCTGGGAATTCTTGGGTCTCTCTGAACACACTCCCACCTCTGGTTCCTAAGGAGGCTGCTACCCTCTTTGTCGCTCGTGATATCCCAGCAGGATGCAGTGGGTTAACTGGCCACTCTGAGCACCCTACTCAACGAAGGCAAGTACCGGAAAGACCCTCCAAGATTGGCCCTCTGACCGGTGCTACCTCAAAGCTGGAGACAGGCCCAGGCGGAGCCAGCAGATTCCGGGAACGGTCACTGTCTGTGCCCACAGACTCGGGCACCACAGATGTGGACTATGACAAGGAGCAGAAGGCCAGTGAGGCCTGTGCCATACCTTATGCCAGTACAAGTTCTGAGGGCAGCAACAGTGCTGACAACATTGCCTCCCTCAGTGCCCAACAGGAGGCCCAGCACAGAAGGCAGAGGTCCAAGAGTATCTCACTCAGGAAGGCCAAAAAGAAGCCTTCCCCGCCAACGCGCAGTGTCTCACTGGTCAAAGATGAGCCAGTCCTCTTGCCAGAAGGGGGATCTGCGCTACCCAAGGACCAGAGGCCCAGGAGCCTTTGCCTCTCCTTGGAATACCAAGGACATCACTCATCCCACCCAGATGCTCAGGGTCACCCAGCTGTGCCAACCCTCAAAGATCCAGAAGGTACACAATTTTCCCACCACTGGTATCTTACTGACTGGAAGTCTGGTGACACCTACCAATCCTTGTCCAGCTCCAGCACTGCCACTGGCACCACGGTCATTGAGTGCACCCAAGTTCAGGGCAGCTCAGAGTCTCTGGCCTCACCTTCCACCTCCAGAGCCACTACACCTTCCCAACTCTCCATCGAGGTGGAAGCCAGGGAGGTATCCTCCCCAGGAAGGCCCACTGGACTGATGTCACCCTCCAGTGGCTACTCCAGCCAGTCGGAGACACCAACACCCACTGTCTCCATGTCCTTGACCCTTAGCCACTTTCCTCCTCCAAGCAGCAGCGTCCGGGTACGTCCAGTGGTACCAGAGAGGAAGTCGTCACTACCCCCAACATCACCAATGGAGAAAATTCCCAAGTCTCGGCTATCATTTGACCTACCATTGACCACTTCAACCAACCTGGATCTGTCAGGGATGAGTATCTCCATCCGAAGCAAAACCAAGGTGAGCAGGCATCACTCAGATACAAATTTCGGGGCCAAGCTGGCCCAGAAAACTAGTCCCAACCAGCCAATCATGCCCATGGTTACTCAGTCTGACCTACGTTCTGTTCGCCTGAGGTCAGTCAGCAAGTCTGAGCCGGAAGATGACATTGAGAGCCCTGACTATACTGAGGAACCCAGAGCAGAAGAAGTCTTCACCTTGCCAGAGAGAAAGATGAAACCTCCCATAGCTGAGAAGCCTCCGCTGGCCCGAAGACCTCCGAGCTTGATCCACAAGCCACCATCTGTCCCCGAGGAGTACCCACTCACTTCGCCTACCTTGACTATAACCCCCAAGAGCTCAATTCAACACGTGAGACCACTCTCTCAAGACAGCTACACGGTGGTGCGGAAACCAAAGAGCTCCAGCTTCCCCAATGGCAGAAGCCCAGGCGAGTCGACAGCACCCTCGTCTGTTGTTTTCATGCCTTTTGCCAGTTCCTCTGGTGCTTTCTTCTCAGGAACCCAGCAGCTTCCCCAGGGAAGTATGGAGGACGAGGGCCCCAAGGTGAGAGCCCTGCCTGAAAGAATTAGCCTCCAGAGCCAAGAAGAAGCTGAGAAAAAGAAAGGCAAGATTCCACCTCCTGTGCCAAAAAAGCCCAGCGTGTTATACCTGCCTCTTACCTCCCCCACAGCCCAAATGGAGGCCTACGTGGCAGAACCAAGGCTGCCCCTCAGCCCCATCATCACCCTGGAGGAAGACGCCAAGTGTCCCAGCGCCAGGGATGGTGAAAGGGCGACTTCACCTCCACAGGCTGACAGTGAAAAGGAGGCAAGCCCTCTGGGTTAGTAAACTGTCCCCTGGATTTTTTTCAATCACAGAAGAGACAGGGGTGAGAATGGAGTGGCCGAGACAGAAGCAGGTGCCCCAGAATACTTATCCTGATCCCAGGAGGACCAAGTCAGTAGGGGGCACCTCTTGAGGGTTGGAGTCCATATGGGAACCATGGGTCGCCTTATTCCCCATGGGATCAGGACTGACCTGGGGCAGATCTCCAAGGTCCAGTTTGGGCCAGTCCACCCTCAAACCCCTAGTGCTGAGTTAATGAAATCGAACTAGGTCGTAGCACCCTAGGACTTCAGGATCCCATCTGCCTAGCCAGGTGCGCCTCCCGGGGCCCAGGGACTACTTCTCCACCTCCCTGTACAGTACTTTTCATTAGCTGCACTGAATTTAGTTTCCTGGGGACTCAGTGTCCCCTAGACTGAGTTCTAGTGCGGCAGGAGGCTTGGGGGTTTCAGAAACAATGCGATATGTTACCACATATTCCATTGTGGAAGGGAGCTCACTTTCTTGGGTGGTTTGAGGCTAGCTCTTCCAGGAACCAAAAAACCAGGCTAGTTAATGTTTCTCATCCTTTCTTTTTCTGTCTCTTTTTGTTTTAATTGTGGTAAAATACACATAATATAACTTTTACCATCTTAACCATTTTTAAGTGTGCAGATCATTTGTGTTAAGTACGTTCACATAGTTGAGTAGTTGAGCAACCAACCTCCAGAACTCCTTTCATCTTGCAAAACTGAAACTCTATACCCAGTAAACAACAACTCCCCTTTCCCCCTCCCCGCAGATTCCTCCCTGGCAGCCACCATTCTACTTTCTGGCTCTATGAATTTGACTACTCTAGATACCTCATTTAAGTGGAATTATATAGTGTTTGTTTTTTTGTGACCGGCTTATTTCACTTAGCTTAATGTTCTCAAGGTTCATCCATGTTTCTCATCCTTCTTTGAACCCATAATACCAAACATCAAAATCTCGTGGCCTTCTATAAGCTGATTTGAACTTTTGGCATAAGTCGATCATTGTGACTAACACAAGCAAATCAAAGCCACAGGTAATTTTAGCATATGCTTCCTCAGACGCCACAGGCTCTCCTGAGATTCAGATAGGTCCCAGTCGCACCCACTGGGTGAGAGTCATTACTTTAGATCTCTTTGAGCTCCTTGATTTTTAAAAATGATGCACCATATTTAAAGTAAGAGAATGCTTGGGCTGCCTGTTGCAATGACAGAGGCATGAGAGAACAGGGACCCAGGCCCATCTTCACCGCTCACTCCACCTTGGGCAAATCATTAAACTTCTGAACTTCATGTTCCTCCTCTGCAAAATGGAGACATTAAAAATCTCCACCCTGCTGCCCATCCAGAGTTGCTTTGAACATCAAATGAAATAACGTATGAGAATGTGCTTTTTCCTATCTTTTGTGGTCAAAGTCATTCCTTCTGGTTCTCATGCCTAGGGAGTTCTGTGGAACCAAGTACCGAAGAAAAAAGTTTAATCAGTGATAAAACAGCTGAATGGATTGTGGAGGATGATGATGACGTGTTTGTGGCTTCACGCACGACTGAAGATTTATTTACTGTGATACACAGGTCTGGACCATTTTCATTCATTCTAATTGCAATTGCCTTCCCTTTTCCTACTTAAAGAAAAACTCCTACCTCTAAGCAGCCATTAGAATTGCAACTGGAGGCCGGGTGTGGTGGCTCACACCTGTAATCCTAGCACTCTGGGAGGCTGAGGCGGTTGGATCGTTTGAGCTCAGGAGTTCGAGACCAGCCTGAGAAAGAGCAAGACCC
>NW_012133970.1:644401-653410 GCF_000956105.1 Propithecus coquereli | reverse complement strand
GCCTGAAATAAAATAGATTCATCCCTGGCCTTAGACTCTGTCTCAAAAAAAAAAAAAAAAAAAGAGGTGAAGTGGGGCACCAGGCAGTATATCACAGAAGGAACTTGGGCAAAGGGGGACCAGATGGAGACCCAGTTATTCAACAGTCAGGGGCTCGGGGACAAGAAAACTGGAAACAGCCCAGTTATTGGAGCTGGAGCACCAGTTCAGAACAGGACCATTCTCCAGGTTGTCCTGGTTGAGTCACTGAGCTGCTAGCCTTGATTCCTAAAATTTGTCCTTGGTCCTAGCACTTGGGTGGGACTGAGCCTGCGGGCACAGGCCAAGTGACTCTAGCCGTGGGCATTGAAAGGCGTGTGGGGACAGAGGACCCAACAAGGAACTCTGAGGACGTACAGGCGAGGGGGAAGGCCAGTCAATACAACTGCTTGCCAGGCTGCTGCACGGCCGTTCTCAGATCACGTCACTGGCGTGGAGGTCTGTGAAGCACTGGTAAACACCTGGTGCGTGAACTCACTCAAACCAAACTTGCTCTTATTTAGGTCCAAGAGAAAGCTACTCGGCTGGAAGGAGCCTGGTGAGACCTTTGCCTGCAGCAGACAGAGCTCCCACTCTCCGATAAAGAACACGGCTGAGTCTCCGATCAGTGAGTCGGCTGCCACCGCAGGGTCGGGCAGCAGTGCCAACCTAGATGCTGGCAGAAATGATGATTTCAAGGCCTTGCTACAGAAGAAGGGAAGCAAGGCAACTCCAAAATCCCGCCCCTCAGCAGCCGAACTGCTGAAGACCACTAATCCACTGGCTCGGAGAATTATTGCACAATTTTCAAAAGACTATGAAACCACTGATAACCCTAGTACCTAAGCCCTGGGTTCAACAAGCGGGGTTTACTTACTAAACTTGGGTAGAGAAGGGGAAAGAGAAAAGGTTTTAAAAAGGAACCTTGGGAATAACAACAGAGCCTACATTTCTATCACATTAACTCACATTCTGGGCGGCAGGAGAGAGGCCGCCTCATCTAGAGCTAAAGTCATCAGGCACTTAATCATCTCGAGACACTTTACATTTTCATACTTACAGTCTTGCCTTGACTGACTCCCGAGTTTCTTCTTCTTTTCCCCCAGTGGTGCGCACTAACTCAGAAGTTCTCAGATGTGAGGGCACATGTGCCACCTTTTCCGTCAATGACCCGGCTGCTCCATCCCTGGCTCCTGTCACTGAGGGGCGCAGTGTGAGAGCAGATTGGGGGCTGCCAAACCTGGGGGCATAGGGTGCCATTACTGATAGCTCCCTTTCCTGGGGAGGCCCTGACGGCCTGTGTGGAGATACAGAAAGACTCTGATGCCTCCTCAGCCCCAATTTAACTTCCCCTCCACATAGGAGAGGTTTGCAAGCGTGCACTTATTTTGGCATGGGGTTGATTGGATGGCTTTTGTGGTGCAAATTATGAATGTGACTCTGTGCTGAAACTTCATGCCTTTTTCAGCTTGATTGTCTACACGGAGATCAGGGTGATGAGTTTCAATAAACATATAGGATCCCCCCCACCCCATCGCCATTAGTTAGAAAAGGCCTGGACCAGGTTGCTTGGGATGAACCAAGCTCAGCCAACAAAGAAGACAGTCATTTGTTCACTCAGATCTAGCCAAGGTAACTCGTGCGTGCGCCTTGAGATCCTTCAAGAGTCTGTCAACAGCGGTAGCCAGGATCTGTGCCCAGCTCATGCTGTATTCTAAGAACTCTCATTTCATTTGCATATAACCCTCATTACAGGAAGTAGTTAGCTGAAGGAACAGCATCATCAAAGGCTCAAGGAAGATAGAAAGTAAGTGCACCTTGCCCCTCACCATTCGATTCAGATCGTGGTTTGTGGTTGGTTTTGTTCCAAAAACCAAGTACACTTAAACTAAAAGGATCTATCCAAAATCTAAAAGGCAGCCTTGCAAGTTGCTATGGCCCACAACACCAAAAAAAAAAAAAAGGGCTACTTTTTGTCATTTAGGTTCTGCTGTTTGACCAACTTTCAATTAAGTGCGCTGGGGCAGACCTCCAGAACAGCCACTGCGATCCCTCCGCCCCCAAAGCTCATAGGCGCTAACTATTCTTGTCAGCTCGATTACCTAAGCAGAGCAAGAGCAGTGATTCATTTGATTTTCATATGCCTGATTTCTGAGAGGTTGGGGGGAAGACAGACAAAGCATTGAAGAAAGAAAACCTGCTGACCAGTGATGGCAAGCTAATTGTCTACCATCCCAAGAGGCAAAAAGAGAAGTCAAGTGAAATTGTAGCCTGCCTCACAAAGAGAGTTCCCCGACCCCTTCCTACTTCACCCCCCACCCAACAGATTCATTGGTCAACCTCCTGGAGGACGCAGTAAGAGTTCCAGAGACAAGCAGATCTCCATATCCATAGGTCGTGTTGCTCACTGATGAGAAGCAAGCTCTTAGCTCAACTGCCCGCACTCCAGCCGGACAGAGAAGCCGAAAAACAACACCGAGTACTGAGAAGATTGGGGCCTCTCACACAGAGAAGCGCTAGGCCTAGGCCCTTGGTTGGTACAGTTTGAATTCGAGACTTCTGGGAACAGGCCAGGCCTATTGCTCCCTTGCAATCAGCACTTCCTCTGATTTAGAAAGAAACCACTTAAAATAATAAACAGCTAGTGAAAGCCCAGTTGCTTTGGAAAGTATTGGAACTACTTGGTTTGAAGGTCTTCAACAAATTTCACAGATTTTTGCCTGAAATAAAATAGATTCATCCCTGGCCTTAGTTCATATATGAATTCCACCTTGCCTGCCCCAGACTCAGAATTCCAAAAGACAGAAACATTTTCCTCGGTAGGGAAATGAAGGAGTGTTTGTGCTTTTACTTAACAAAAGTGAAAGGCTACCAGGGCCTGCTCCTTGGGAACCATTACGACTAGCTGAACTCTAAAGCTGAGTATGGGACTCATAGTGTAGGACTTGTTACTTCTGCTGATTTTTCTGGAAGCTTCTCGTTTACTACTTCTAGTGGGTTGTGCCTCTCCCCTGACCTTGCTGCCTCTGGAGGTTTCCCCCAATATTCTAAAGCTGAATGCCCAGACGCTTTTCTGTTTTTCAATTACCTTGATTCTTGCTTTCTTGTACAATACTCTGTATGCCCCGAATCTTTATGAACATCTTCTACATCGTCACTATGGCCCTCAAATGCCCAGTGGTGTTCCCATTAGCACAACAGGATTTGGGGCAGAGTGTACGGTCAGAGATAACATTTAGGACTGGAAATATTCATTTAATATTTTGCAACAGGTGGACCTAGTCCCAAACAACCAAACTGTGAAACTTCCGCCAGTCATTGATTAACAGAACCCCAAGCACCTTTCCTACGCCTAATGCTCCACCTCTCTCCTACCCTTGATTCTTGCAACACCAACTCTCTCTCCCACCCAGGCACTTACCACAACATCTGCTGCCTTCTGCAGCTACTCTGCCAAGACTGGAGGACGGAGACTGAAAGGCCCTCCCAGGAAGGCTTGCAGAGAACCTACTGCTATGGCTAGTACTAGTACGAAGAATAATGATAATACTTTTTAAAGGCAGAATAGAGAAGAGGTTCAAGTGAAACGAAGTTGGGCCCCAGGAGGTCAGCTTCCATTTCAAGTTGGTCCTAATCCCCCTTTCCCCTCTGATTCCAACCAATAGTAGCAGATGGCCCTGCTAGACTGACTTCCATCTGCTCAGAAATAGAGGGAGCGAGCCCCAGAAGAGGAGGTAAATTGGCAACTAAAGGTGCTTTGCGCTTAGTAGGTATTCAGTACATGTTTGTGGTTCAAATATTGAGGGTAGAGAGCAAGTTATTCTTAGAACAGCAGCAAGCTTGGCTGGTGTCTCCTTTTGTCTGCTTGTACTACTTGGCCCACCTCAGCCTCCCACCTGGCCCCACCTGGTTCCTCAGCCCCCGTCTGCAGGAACTGCGTCCCTAACCAACAGCTCACCCGTAAAGGAGGTGAGACAACAGGCGGCAAAATAGTTCCCATCAGCTTAATCACCACAAATTGACCAGCTGATCTGGAGAACTTACCTTGAACGTGCAAAGACAGAGGAGATCCTACCGGGCTCTTCTAACAAGCATTTCACCTGGCATCCATGTCAACTGTCTAGACGACACAGATCCGATTACAGTCTCTCCGTACCTGCGGTCTCAGCCAGATCTGTCCGTGCACCCGCCCTCTTCCTCATAAATGAACTAGTCGGGGAAAAGACGAGTTCATGCTTAGTGCTCTGCTCCTCATTCATTCAGCCTTCCGTTCTCATCCAGTCTGTGACATGATGGTGAGCTTTCACTTTCATATGATTTGCCAGGGCCAGGACTAGGGTGAGGTGAGCGAGGCGCCTAGCGTGCCAGCTTCGAGGAGGCGCCCACTCTCAGGGCCGTGCAAGTGCCTTACCCTCGTCCCAGCCCTGTGATTTGCACTCTGTAGAGTAGTATGTTTAGCTTCTCTTCCTGTGAACAAGTGTGGTCCCTCTGATTTGGGGGGGTAACTCCCTATCTGTTGTTGCACCAAATGTTTTCTTGCTATCTATTTTTCCATTGCTGTAAGCCTTTGTATGCCTATACATTAAAGAATCTTCAATAGTATCAGAAAACATAGCGGATTTCTAAGTCACCTGCTCCAAATGGTAATTTAGCACCCATTTCAGTAGGAGTGCCCACAGGGACAGCCCCCCGGCAAAGGAGTGAACGAGTGGGAGGTCTGTCACCGTGGTCCTGTCTCCTCTTTCTGTTCCATTCTCCCCAGACCTCGCTTCCCAGCACCACCTCTCCTCAGTGCCTCCTACTTTGTTCTCCTCCTCTCTAAGAAAAACATGCTCTCAGGAAAGGGGAAAATTCATTTACTATGAGATTATGGCTTATGCTTAATGCTACCTCTTTTGAGGGTCACTTGCATTTTAACAGGGGAAAAGCCTTAAGCCAAAGGAATGAAGTTCTACTTGCAGAATGTTAGGCATCAACTAGTTGTAGAAGTGTATTTTTCACCACAGGAAGGCCAAATTCCCTGATGGCTAACTCCAGAATATAGAAAGTACCTTAATCTCCTGGAATCATTTCAGTTCATAGCTGATGGTCAGTTAAATTGTCCTGATACCCAGTGCTCTTCAATGTGGTTACTACCAAGGGACTCTCAGAAATGGCTACTCAAAGCCACTGAAAAGGCCTAGATCGTTCATATTGTACATTACCATTTTTACATAAGTGGAATTAATGCTACTTACCATTTGAGTAAAAGAACACAAGGATATAAAGAGTTTGTGAAAATGTGCCCTGTTTGTGAAAGGTGAAACTGTCCGATCCACGTCCGATCAATGTCAGTCGTCCGGTATTGGTGGTGATTATTAAACTTGTTGGAGACACAACTTTCCCGAACACAAGACTGCTTCCCCCACTTTATCCGTGAAGCTGTCACTTCAGCTTGGTGTGACAATGAGACCATATCTATACCAGAGCCCCCAGGCCTTCCAAAGCCTTGGCATGTATTTCAGCTATGAGTGATGAAGATATTAGGGATTTAAAAGGACAAGAGAGTGGGAAAGAGGTACAAAGAAGTGCCTTTGTCAACGGGCAACAAAAAGTATAATGATTTAAAACATGATATGAAACAAGCAAAGTTTTAGCATACTTTGAAACAGATTTGTAGAAGAATACAGTAGCAAATGCTTATAGACACACATTTGGGGTGTTTTTAATAAGTTTAGAAAAAAGAAATGTGCATGAGTAACATTAACTAGGTACATACTTTTGTTCAGTAAAGCCCAAAATCTAGGGCAGTGGTTCTCAAAGTGTGGTCCTGGAACCAGCAACGGCAGCACCCCTGGAGCGTGTGTGTGTGTGTGTGTGTGTGTGTGTGTGTGTGTGGTGTGCGCGCGCACACGTGCATTCCAGTAACATTACTCTTCAAGCCACTGAATCACTATAGCCACGACTCTCCAAACGATTCCAAACTTTCCCCTTGTTCTGGCTGTCATTACAGTGATCAGCCTCTGGCCAAGAGGTATATATTGTCGTCTTGGTCGGGCATACTTTTGTTTGGTTTTCAGAAATTGTCAAATTGAGTCAACCACTTGCTCAACCTGCAAAACCTTTGATTGGACTTAACCAGCACATCTGGCCTGGTTTTGGTTAAATTTCTTTTAACTCACAAATGAGAAAAGGGAAAAGCGTTAGGTTCGTTTGGTATTGCTAACTCTTAAATGCCTGTCTTCACCATGGTGGCTGTTCTCCAGGAGGGCTCTGGCAGAAGTCTAATATATTTGATTTTAAGATTTTGCCTAAATAGTGGAATTTGATGGCAACAGACTCAAAAACAAAATCTGACCTGGAACAGCCAGTTAACCCTCTCAGCTTCTTTGTAATGCCAAGCTTTATAGAAATTTATTCCTTACATGGTCTTGCTTTTTTTAATGTCCAATTTTATAAAATGTTATGCATGCAAATGCAGCATTGTGCTCATCATACAAGTCCCCTCAAACTCATTCCTTCCTCCGTATGTATGATGGTGAAGAAATATCAATGTGTATGTTCTGAAGTCTCCTGATGAACTGTAAATTACAAACCTTTTCATTAATTTTTAAATGAGATGTATTTACTCTGGCTAGTAGTTAAAATTTTATTCTTTTTATTATATTTCATTGCTACTTTTTTCTACTGACTCCAAAGCTTACTTTGGAGAATATTTCTTATTTCTAAATTGTTGTATTTATCTTATTTCTATATTTATCTGTAGTCACAGAATGTTAGAGCTGAAAGGGACCAACCTCTCTTGTTTCACAGATGAGGAAACTGAGGCCCAGATAGGTCAAATGACTTGTATACAACTCCGAGTCTCCCGCCTCTGCGCCCAGTGTGTTTGCATTTAAAGCACTACATTTATAGAAGACCCAAAGCTGACTTCTACATCTATGACACATGAATTTCCCTGTTATTTCAGCGAACTATATGCTTTAAGGAAAAATGTTCAAGAGTTCTTTAATTCATGAATCCAAAGACAAATATGATTTTCAGTTTAGAAACATTCATTTCCCTCCAAATTCAATATATGTGCCCTACTTTGAACAATGGATATTTTCCCTAAAAGTTGTGTGAAAAAATGGATCTTTATAGATCAAATTCCATTTTGCATCCAGGAAGTTTTCTATGTAAGGGAATCTTCTGGTGACTTCTTTTGAAAAACCAAGATTCCTCTTGTCATTGTCCCTTAATGTCTCTTTTTTTTTAGTGTGAACTTTTGTATTTGGTGTTTATTTAAAGTAGGACAAACCAATATTAGCTTTTCTGGAATCTACTTTAACCTCCCCTTCGTAGTCTTTATTAAAAATTTTCCAACTGTTAGATGCTTATGAGCTATTCAGTTGTGTTCTAGAATTTCACCTGGCTTGATATTTTGTCAATCCCTGGGCTCAAACTCCATCTCCATCCTATTAAACAATAACAGAATTCCCTCATCAGTACTAAGCTCTGCATGCAGTCTCTTTTCCAGAATATTCTTTGCCTAATGTTTCTTAGTGTGGCTCTCTTTTTGGCTATTCTCGCATACCTCACTATTCTGCAGAGTTGTAGGCATGCACCTTTAGGGTTGTGCTAGTCATATTGAGTGGTATTTCCAGTTATTTCCATTGTTCCCTTGTTTCTCCTGGACCTCCTCTGATTCCCCTTGTCAGCCATGCTCAGAGGCTTCTCACTGGAGAGTGCTAGGATTTCCCCCATCATCTAGACAAGGGATTGACAAACTCTGGAAAGGGCCAGACAGTAACTATTTTAGGCTTGTTGGGCTGCATATGGTCTCTGTAGCATATTCTTCTCTGTTGCTGCTGTTTGTTCATTTGTTTGTTTTACAACCCTTGGATAATGTAAAAAAACATTCTTAGCTCGTAGGCCATGCAAAGCCTCAGGCTGGCCCCCAATCCAGACTGTCTTCCGGGACAGGCATTTCTGTGACCTGCCCCATGTGGTGACTGGGTTGTGTACTAGGTGATGTGGCTCACTGCCCTCCCGTCTACTGCAGTGTCAGGCCAGTCTGACTGCACGGGGGCGGCCATTAGTCTTCAGTGGGGTGTGCTTCATTCTCTCCCTCTCCCTCTCTCCCTCTCCCTCTCTCTCTCTCCCCCTCATTACTGACTACCTCGGTGTAGAAACCCTCATTCTTTTCCCAGTCCACCTGTTCTTGTTATCCAATGTGCCTCTGCTTCCCTGGGTTTGGGGTAAGCGGTAGGAAAGAATGGATTTCTGAGTTTTCTTACTTCTTTCGTCCCATCATTGCTCCCTCAAAATTGTGGTTGGGGACCCCTGCCCCAGTCCACCCTGTACTACTTTCATGAGTTTAGGGCTGTTATTGGAAAGTCTGATGTCCCAGGCCATAAGATTCCAGTCCAGCCTACGATTTCCTAGGGAAATCACCAACTTTTTTGGTTCCAAAGGCTGGTTTTAAACCCAGAATATAGACCTGTCCATTTTCTAATGCAGTTTGGACTTGTTCTAGACACAGCAATCAGCCCTGGTGAGAAAACCAATGAGGTGCAGAAGGCATGCTGTGCCCACAGTTCTTCCCTGCTCCTGGGATGGGCTCCTTGGGATGCCCCGTGCACCACCACAGCCAGGGAGCATTCAGCACCCACCTCCTCCTGTTTTCCAAACCTCTAAAAGGATTCCCTGAAGCTTCTTCACATCCCTCTCCATCGTGCTCCCAGCTCCGCCCCTCGTGCTACTTGGGAGTCTAAAGCTCAGATTCATATTTTCACATTTGCTCGTATAAACATCGGGGGATGCGAGTGGATGAGAAGATGTGTGTGAATTTGGTTTCTCCACCTGGACTGTAAGGGCCATGTTCACTAATGAATGTCACACACGCGCGCACAGCGCCCAGCGCCCTCATCGGTTCTCTGGTCTGGGTCCAGATCTGATGGGACTGGTCAAGAAGATAGGGCAGTGGGGGCTCCCACGGCATTTCCCCTTTCTTGTCTTTTTTTTTTTTTT
>NW_012133970.1:636190-643821 GCF_000956105.1 Propithecus coquereli | reverse complement strand
CCCGCCTCGGCCTCCCAAAGTGCTAGGATTATAGGCGTGAGCCACCGCGCCTGGCTCTTTCTTGTCTTTTGAGACCTTCTTTCCACCGGCTTGGCTTGGCTTGTGCTGCCTCTTCCCCAGGGAGCCATTTGAAGAAACTCCTCTGTCGCGGCTGTGGACAGGCCCACACACAGAGAGCCAGGACTTCAGTTCAATGTGGACTCAGTCACTCAGACACAGCTCTCGGGTTGCAGCCTTTCCTAGCTCAGCACACGGCTTCTTAAGGACCTTTAGTTTGATTTCTGTCATTTGAGCCCAGGGATCTACTCACTTACTGAAATGTAAATTTTCAAAAGTCAGAGACAAGTAACTTTAAGGATTTCCCTATTTAAAAGCATCCGTAAAACAGTTCCTTTCTGCCTTCTGTTTAGTATTTCCAGAATTAGGAATGGAAAACAGGCTTGTGCCTTGGATCCAGAAACAGCAAAAATACTACACTTGCCAACAGCAAGCTGAGGAATGAGCATTGGCCAGTCCTAGTGTGCAGAGCTGGGGATGGACTTCTGCTAAATTAGCGCTTACCATTCAGTGCTTACTGAGTGCCAGCAATGCATTTAAGAAAAAGAAGGGAGACAGGAATTTGCAGACCAATACCCTAAACTGGAAGGCAGTCCCCCCAGTGATGAGAATGTGTCCCTGGATAAAAATTTCTAGAAGCAGCAGAAACAAGGAGAGATCACAATCCCAGTCTTTTTAGGATTCCAACACAAAATGGAAGGGAGCCCTCTGTGGGGTGATGATACAAAGGGTTTTTCTTGTCTTTCTTTTTTTTAAAAAAAAAAAAAACATTCCTTACTGGCTTGCTACCAGCAATTGAACTGTATTCTTTATATAGCTAGAGCTGTTTGTGTCTTCTTAAAATAAACTTTTTCTGTTAAAATGGTTTTCTGTTTCACCCTCTGGTTTTCATTGTAGCAAGGCTGCCTTTATTCAGACGCTAAGCCCAGTTTGTGAGCGTGTTTTACTGACCACACACGTGTGGGGCCCACACACACTGGATTTGATGCTCGCAAACTCCTGAGAGCCCAAACAGATATGCGGCATGCAACGCCTTGCAGAAACCTGGCCCGCTGAGCCATGGCCCTAAGATATGTGGGCAGGCAGTCCGCCGGGGACTTCATTTTAGGGATTCGAGTTCAGCTGTTCATGGAGCCAACAAAAGGCTGCAGACGTGGAGAGACGCTGGGGAAGCGGGCAGTGGGGCAGTCTTCACCAAGGCTCCTGAGGGGACGAGGTGGCCTTAGCAACCGTCCTCAGGGAACATCCTCCCTCTTTGTTCTCTGGCTCAATAAAGCCACCCAGCAGGGCGACCAGAGTGAGTCTGGGCCAGAAGCAAAAAAACCCAGACCGGATGTGGCCCAGATCACTTCCATCCCTGAAAAAGGGTATGGTCCCTCCATGCAGATGGTGACAGCCGTAACTGACGGTAACTCCCATCTCCAAGGAGCTTTGTTCTCTCTTCCCAACCAGCCTGAGCCTCCAAGGCTGAGGCCCTTGCAGCCAGGATCCTTGTCTCCCCAGGCCAGTGCTCACTCATGTCCTCTGACACCACCAGGCTGCTCTTCCAAAATGACACACCGGAGCTGGAAATAGCCTAGGAAGCCTATGAGGGGAGAGAGAGGGGCTAGGGCTACTCTCAGACAATAGCGGGTGTTAAACTGGATTACAAAGGTCAGAGAAGGAGGATGGCTCGAGGCGGGCCTCACGGCAAGCAGCGCCTCGGTGGGACCCTGCAGCTCACGGTCTGTTGCTCACCCCAGCAGGTGCAGAGCCTCCTTTGCACCTGTCTAGTCCCTTTTCTGTTGCTGTAACAGAATACCATAGCCTGGGTAATTTAAAAAGAAAAAAACTTATTTCTTAACATTCTGACAGTTGGGAGGTCTACGAGCATGGTGCTGGCATCTGGTGAGGACCTTCTTACTGCATCGTAACACGGCAGAGGGCATCACATGGCAGGAAGACAAGAGCATGCCATCTTAGGTCTCTCTTCCTCTTCTTATAAAGCCACCAGTCCCATCATGGGGGACCTACAGCAATGACCTTATCTAATCCTAATTACCTCCCAAAGGCCCGACCGTCAACCTATGAGTTTGGGGATTAAGTTTCCAACACATGAAATTTGGGAGACACATTCAAACCACAGCAGTGTCACTGTGCCCTAAGTTGGTGAAGCTTTTAGGAATTGACTCACACTAACCAAACTCACAAAAGACATGTAAAAGAAAGGTCCTGGCATATTAGTTAACGGAAGAGAGAGTACACTTTTCAAGCGAAGGCCCTAAACGGGAGGCCTTCAGGCTGAATTGAACTCGCACACACCATCTGGACTACACAATGTTGTTTGTCAATCTTTTAACATGTCCAATTTACCTTGTTCCCCAACATTCCCTGTTGCATTCAACCCAACCGGCTTCATTCCCTCATACTGCCCATCAGGCTCCTAAAGGTATTTGAGTTCGTGACCCTTGCATTAAGGTGTTATCACAGGTCACTGCGTGGGATGTTTACTAGGGAATGCCCTAGGGGTCAACACTTGTGGAAGAGGGCAGGGAACAGGACCAGGCAGGAAGAGGAGATAGCAGCGACGCAGGTGCAGCGAAGCTTCGGCTCACTAGGTGATGGGATCTGGCATTCAGGTGACCTCTTAGCTGTCCTGCACTGGGCTGCAATCACCCTGCTGCAATCACCATTGGCTCTGCGCACCCCAAGAGCATGACCTTGGGTGAGCTGTCTCTCTCCAACGGAGGCAATCCCTGAAGGAGCTGACAGCTGAAGAGGGCTCTTTGCCAACAGCACTCCCTTAAATGGGGATCTGGGGGACACGGTTCTGTGTCCATAACAGGTGTCTTTCTCCCATGAACAGTGCAAGCTAAATACTTAAAATTCTTATTCCAGTTCCCCTTTTTATAGACCTCTCCCAGTCCTTACTTCAGACCGATTACAGTTCATTTTGATTAGGTTTATAGCTTTCTTAAAGTATAGTCACCATCCTGGGACACATACTAGTAGCCTTTATTGGACTTCGGTGTTTCACAAGCCTCATTAGTGTCCATTAACAAACCCTCTCCAAGGATATATCATGTCGCATATGCAAATGACTAAATTAATTCATCGTAGAATACCGTGAATAAAATGCCACCAGCATCTACCAGGCACCTACAGTGGACCAGGCATCACGTGCTCCTCCATCCACTTGTTTTATTCTTCCATTTAACGAATGTGTGATGAGCTCCTTCTACGTACTGGGTGCAGCACTGGGTGCTTCAGGTAGAGTAGTGATTGACAGGGACACCGTTCCTGCCCTCGTGGAGCTTACCACCTAGCAGGGCCACTGTGGAGTCCAGCTCACGTGGCAGCCCAGGGGGCCTCATGTTCCTATTATCCTGGAGTCATCGCCCTGGCTATGGACTCCCCTGGTCATCTCTTTTCTCTCAGCATTTACCCCACACCGCTCTCAGCTTCTGCTCTGCTCCTCAACCTTCCATTGCTCCTCTCTCTCCCGTCCTTTTCAACTGTGCCCCCTAGAACCCCACTTCCAGGGTGTCTTTGTTTTGTGTTGCTATAACAGAATACCCAAGGCTGGGTAATTTATAAAGAAAAGAGGTTTATTTAGCTCACAGTTCTGCGGGCTGGGAAGTTCGAGGGAGTGGCCTCAGCTTCTGGTGAGGGCTTTTGTGCTGTATCACCACATGGCAAGCGTCAAAGGGGAAGCGGACACACGTAAAGAGGGGAAGACCTGAGGGCTGTCCTGGCTGTCTAACAACCCACTCTCAGGGGAACTAATCCGTTCCAGAGAGAACTAATCCAGTTTCACCACAGTGAGAACTCACTTACTACCACAAGGGTAGCGCCAAGCCATTCACGAGGGATCCGCCCCCAGGACCCCAAAACCTCCCACTAGGCCCCACCTCCCACCATTTGGAGATCAAATTTCAGTATGAGTTTTGATGGAGACGAACAAACCATATGCAAACCATAGCATTCTGCCCCTGGGCCCCGAAACCTCATGCCCTTCTCACATACAACATACAATCTTCCATCCCAATAGTCCCAAAAGTCTTAACTTGTTTCAACACCAACTTAAAAGTCCAAAGTCTCATCTGAGACTCGAGGCAAGTTCCTTCTATCTATAAGCTTATAAAATAAAAAACAAGTTATTTACTTCCGAGATGTAATGGCTGTATAAGCACTGGGTAAACATTCCCATTCCTAGAGGGAGAAATTGTCCAGAAGAAAGGGGTAATGGGCCTCGCACAAGTTCAAAACCCAGCAGGGCAGACATTAAATCTTAAAGCTCCAAACCAATCTTTTACTCCCATGTGCCACTTTGGTGTGAGGGGTGGGCTCCCAAGGCCTCAAGCAGCATCACCCAATGGCTTTGCTGGGCGCCACCCATGTGGCAGCTCTCACGGATTGGAATCCAATGCTTGTCGCTTTTCCAGGCTGTTGCATGCTGCCTGTGGCTCTATAGTTCTGGGGTCCCCACTGCAGCCCTATTCCCACAGCTCCGCTAGGCATTGCCCTGGTGGGGACTCTCTGTGGCAGCTCCCCCCTGCAGCTGGTTTCTGCTGGGCACCCAGGCTTTCCAATACATCCTCTGGAATCTAGATGGAAGCTGCCAAACCTCCACGGCTCTTGCATTCTGGGGGCCAGCAGACTTAACACCAAGTGGAAGCCACCAAGGCTTACTGCTTGCACTCTCTGGAGAGGAAGCCAAAGCAGTATCTGGGGCCATCTGAGCCACAGCTGGAGCCACAGCTGGAGCCACAGCTGGACGCGGCCTGGATGTGACAGCCATGGATGTGAGGAGCAACCTCCCAAGGTGGAGCAGAGGAGCAACGTCCTGGGCTTGTCCCCAGAAACCATTCTGTGCTCCTAAGCCTCTGGGCCTGGGATGGGAGAGGCAGCCTTGAAGATTTCTGAAATGCCTTCAGGTCCTTTTCCCCATTGTCTGCACTCCCTTTTAGCCACGTTGATCTCTCTAGCAAGTGCTGGCTCCTCAGCACCCTTGGATTCCTCGTCTGAAAACAACTCTTTCATTCTCTACCACATGGCCAGGCTGTGCATTTTCCAAAATTTTTTGCCGTTTCCCTTTTCTCTAGAAGTTCACCATAAGCATTTAGAAGTAACCATGCAGCAGCCTGAGCACTTTGCTGCTTAGAAATTTCTTCCACCAGATATGCTATTCCATTACGCTTACATTCGGCCTTCAACAGAGCTCTTGGGCATGGACACGGTTCAGCCAAGTTCTTTGCCAATTTATAATAATGATGGCCTTTACTCAAGTCCCTAATACCTTGTTCCTCAGTTCCATCTGAAACCTTATCAGAATGGCCTTTACTGTCCATACTTCTACAGCACTCTGGCCTCGATCACTTATCCAGTCTCTAAGGAGTTCCAAACTTTCCCTAGTCTTCTTGTTTTCTAAACCCTCATGAGAATCTGGGCTTTTTCTAGCCCAATCCTCCACATTCTTCCAGCTTCTGTCCATTACCCAGTTCCAAAGCCAGCCCCACATTTTCAGGTATTCATTATCAGTAACACCCTACTGCTTGGTACCTATTTTCTGTCTTAGTGTTATAGCCTTACCAGGTTCATTGCCTGCTGCTCAAGAGGAAGCCAATACACTGAGACAGCAGGGGTTATAGCAGAGAAAGAGTTTAATATTGCAGGCGCCATGCGAGGAGACAGGAAGAAGTTTCCAAATCCCTCTCCCGGGGAATTTGGGAGAAAGGGTTTTTAAAGATAGTTTGGTGGGCAAAGGGCTAGACAATTGGGCATGCTAATTGGCTTGGTTTGGGATGGAACCACAGGGGTATAGAAATTGTCTTCTAGTCTTAGCCAGAGATGGGATGAATCAGAACCATCAACTATAGTTGAACAGCAGTAGCCTGAAGCTGAAGACCTCCCCTTTAAAAGCTCTGTATTCCTGCTTAGAGGCAGGATGTTGGCACTTTAAGATGGGAGTCTGACAACCTCCTCATTTGCTGGCTAATTAATAAACTTCTCTTTCCTTCTCCTCAAGAAAAAAAGAAAGAAATTGTCTTCTTTGCTGAGTCTGTTCTCGGGTGGGAGTCACAAGACCAGGTGAGTCAGTGCCTTGGAATGGGCCACTGGTCTGGGTGGGTCAGCCGTTCTACCAGCATGCAGGGCCTGGAAGATATCTCAAAAACTAGCCTTAGGTTTCATAAGGGTGATGTTATCTACGGGAGCAATGAAGAAAGCTAAGAATCTTTATGACAATCAGCTATGTGACTCCTGAGTAGTAAGCAATTATAGGAAAGCAAGCTAGGGGACAATGCTGGTTATATCTATATTTCCCCTACCACAAGTTCCCACCTTGTGATCCTTTATTAATTTTATAAAGGGCGGTTTCATTAGTCTTTTTTGTGTTGCTATAAAAGAATACCTGAGACTGGGTAATTTATGAAGAAAAGAGATTTATTTAGCTCACAAGTCTGCAGGCTGGGAAGTTCAAGGGAGTGGCCCTGGCTTCCTGAGGGCTTTTGTGCTGTGTCACAACATGGTGGAGAAAGTGAAAGGGGAAGCAGACATGTGCAAAGAGAAAATCTGAGGGGCACCCTGGCTTTATAACAACCCACTCCCATGGGAACTAATTCATTCCCACAAAAACTAATTCAGTCTTGTGAGAGCAAGAACTCACTCACTACTGCAAGAATAGCACCAAGCCATTCAGGAGTGATCCACTCCGATGACCCAACATCTCCCTCTAGGCCCCACCACCCAGCAATCCCCACCCTGCCACATTGGGGCTCAAATTTCAACATGATTTTCTTTGGGGACAAATAAACCACATCCAAACTATAGCACAGAGATTGATAAATATCCCTACAACCCAATCAGAAAGCCTCCCCCTCAACACTGTCCTTAGCTGAGACCTGGCTCTCTCCCGAGAACCCCACTTCTCCTGTGGGCCTCTCCTCAGAGATTCTTTCCCTCCTCAAATATTTCTGTGTCTGGAATTAGAGTAGATCCCTCCCTTGCTCCACACTGCACCTTCCAGACCATGATTGCTGCACCTCTCAGACACTCCCCTCCATTCAGTCTTTCCACCCCCTGGGCATGCCCAAATCCCGGTCACTTCAACATTCATGGGGAAGATCTATCCCACATCCCTGGCTTCTCGTTCCTTTGGCTTACTTACTTCTGATGACCTCCCTTTCTGCTCCAGCCACCCATTCAAGGGCATTGAGTGGACCTTGTGATGGCCCAGAGCTGCTGTACCACTGAAATCTTAACTTTGGTCCCCCACAACCTCACATCTTTCCAACTCTCTCATTCAATGACTTCATTACACTGGTCGACCTCGTTGAGCCTCGTATGAGCTCATCGCAAAAGAAAAACTCAAATGTCCAATAAACATGAAAGGTGCGTAACCTCATCTACTGTCAGAAATGAGGAGTGAGGCCGGCCGCGGTGGCTCACGCCTGTAATCCTAGCACTCTGGGAAGCCAAGGTGGGTGGATCATTTGAGCTCAGGAGTTCGAGACCAGCCTGAGCAAGAGCGAGACCCCGTCTCTACTACAAATAGAAAGAAATTATCTGGACAACTAAAAATTTATACAGAAAAA
>NW_012133970.1:627569-635545 GCF_000956105.1 Propithecus coquereli | reverse complement strand
CTTGCTCAGGCTGATTTCGAACTCCTGAGCTCAAACAATCCACCCGCCTCGGCCTCCCAGAGAGCTAGGATTACAGGCGTGAGCCACCGCGCCCGGCCCAGACTGGCAAATTTTTTAAAGTCTGATAATAACTGGCATTGAGGAAGATGTAGAGGAACAGAAACTCTCATACCCCTGCTAGTGGGGCTTTTGATTGGTTCAACCACTCAGGAAAACTGTTTGTCATTATCCATTAAAGTTGAAGATACACTTCCCCAAGAACCCAGCAATTCCACTCCTAGGCATATATCCTAGAGAAATGTGTACATGGCCTTACTGAAAGATATATAACATAGGGTTGTACGTAACAGCCCTAACTGGAAACAACCCACAGTCCATCAAGAGTAGAATGGGTCTATGGCCATACCACCCTGAACACACCCTATCTCGTCTGATCTTGAAAGAGTAGAATGGATAAATTGTGGAATACTAGACAGAAATGACAAACTATGCCCACACACAGTATGTTTGACTCATGCAAATATAAAGTTGAGTAAAAGAAGCAAGACACAAAAGAATACATACAGTGTGATTACATTTATATAAAGTTCAAAAACGAGCAAAACTAAATTATTGTTTAGGAATGCATACATAGATGATAAAACTAAAGAAAAGCAAGTAAATTATTATCATAAAAGTTAAGAGAAACTGTGCGTGGTGTCTCATGCCTGTAATCCCAGCACTTTGGGAGGCCGAGGTGTGAGGATCGCTTGAGGCCAGGAGTGAGAGACCAGACTGAGCAACATAGTGAGACCCCATCTCTACAAAAAAAAATTTTTTTTTAATTATCCAGGTATGTTGACATGTGCCTGTAGTCCTAGCTACTTGGCAGACTGAGGTGGGAGCATCCTTTGAGCCCAGGAATTCAAGGTTACAGTGAGCTATAATCGTGTCACTGTACTACACTGCACTCCAGCCTGGGTGACAGAGAAAGACCCTGTCTCTGAAAAAAAAAAAAAAAAGTTAGAAGAGCGGCTACTTGTAAGAAGAAGGGTAAATTGTAATTGATAAGGACACATGGGAGATTTCAGGGGTACTGGTGAAGTTTTATTTTCTGACCTACAAGGTGGTCACACTGGTGGTCATTTGTAACTATGCAGGTTTATGAATTATCCATTTGTTTCAAGCACTTTTCTGTGTGTGTATATGTATATTGTATCTTACAATAAGAAAATTTTTTAAAGCGCCAAGATACAATTCTGAGTTATGCCAAATTACAAGGAAGACTGCAGAAAAAGGAGTCTCCTTAGGAAAGAGAGAGGGAAGGGGCAGCGGGAGGCACACAGCAAACCAGGAGAGCGGGGTGGTAAGGAAGCTCAGGAAAGAAGCTTCCAAATTTCCATAAAAAGAGTGGGCAACATTGTCAACCCTTATCCACCCCTGCTCTGCAGGACACACCAGAGCAGGGTCAAGAGTCACCAGCCTGTGTCCTTGCAATCATAACAAGAATGCTCTTGCACAAGAGAAAAATGAGCAAAGGCACATGCAGATGAGAAGGAATACTATTAGGAGGCAAACATATGGGAACATGTCTACTCTTGCTAATGAGCAAAGACATACTAAATTTTAAAAACTGAATAGCCAATTATAGTAGCAAAAATTAAGGGAAGGAGGAAGAAATTACAATATGTCAGGCTGGAAAGAGTACCAAATTGAAGCATGGTTGCTGGCTGCTAACACTATGAATAAATACCGCCCCTTTGAAATAAAATCTGGCAATATACACCGGGAAATTTTAAATGCTCATACCATTTTACTCAGTAATCCTACTTCTGGGAATCTACACTAGGAAAATTATGCAAAGGAAAGAAAAGGCTGGGTGAATGAGTCTGGAAGTGATTCCCAAATCTCTTTCTCTAGCCCCAACCACTGCCCTGAGCTGCTGATCTGTGTGTCCAGCAGTCACCTGGCCTGGCCACTTGGATGTCTAGTGTGCTACTCAGATTTAATATATATAAAGCGTAACACTAATTCCTCTGTCCCTCTCAAACGTGCTCTTTCTCAAATCTTCACCACCCTAATAAATGACACCAGTATCCACGCAGCTGATGAAGCCCAAAACCCAGGAGTCATTCTTGACTCTTCCCTTTTGCTCTTCACCCACTTCCAACTGCCAGCCAACCTGGCTAGCTCGATATTCAAAATATAACCAAAAGCATTCCACTTCTCCCATCTCCGTGGTCGCCACCTTTGGCGGTTAATTTTAGACGTGAACTTGACTGAATTAAGGAATACCTAGAGAACTGGTCATGCATCACTTCTGGGTGTGTCTGGGAGGGTGTTTCCAGAGAGGATTGGCATGTAAGTCTGTGGACTGAGTGGTCAAGATCTGCCCTGAATGTGCGCAGGCACCAACCAATCAGCTGGGGGCCCTCTCTCTCTCTCTCTCTCTCTCTCTCTCTCCCTCTCTCTTTCCGGAGCTGAGACACTCTTCTTCTCCTGTCCTTGGACATCAGAACTCCAGGCTCTCCGGCCTCTAGACTCCAGGACTTGCACCAGGGGCCCCTGGGTTCTCAGGCCTTTGGTCTCAGACTGAGAATTGGCTTCTCTGGTTCCGAGGCCTTCGGACCTGGACTGAGCCACGCTACCAGCACCCCAGGGTCTTCAGCTTGCAGATGGCCTGTCATGGGACTTCTCAGCCTCCACAATCACATGAGCCAATTCCCCTAATAAATCCCTTCTCATCTATCTGTGTCCTATTGGTTCTGTCGCTTTGAAGAGCCCTGACTAATGCACCACCCTAGCCCAAGCCACTGTCCTGTCTGTCTGGATTGCTGCGGAAGTCTCCTAACTGATCTCCTGCCTCCATTCTTGCTTCGCTCCAGTCTGTTCTCCAGCAGCCAGAAGAGTTTTTTGAAATCAAATCATGTCAGCAGCCCCACCTAAAACCCTCCAGTGGCTTTCCTTTGCTCACAGAATAGAATCCAAACTCCTTCCTGCAGTCACTCTGCTTCACTCCATGCTGGGCTTCTTTCTACTCCGTGAAAACAAGCTCTCTCCCTCCTCCCGGTCTTTGAACTTGCACTTGCTGTCCCCCTACCTGGAACACTCTCCCTCCTGGCTCCTTTAGGTCTCGGCTTGCAAGTCACCCCAGGGGAAGCTTCTATGATCGACCCATCTAACGTAGCCTCCCTCTCCCAGCTCCTGTCTGTCACGCCACCCTCTTGACTCCCTGTACAGCACTTGCTGCGGTCTGAAGTCATTTGAGGTCTTTATTTACATAGTGCTTTGTTTTCTGTCCCTTCTAATATAAGCTTCATGAGGGCAGGAATCTTGTGTCTCTGGTTCACTATGGCATCCCAACACCTAAGTGTCTGGCATACCCAGTACATACTTGTGGAATGAATGAATGTACAATAAAAGCTGTGAGAAGGTTAGCAGAAAAGAAACCTTTTTAATCTGGTATTTTTGAAACCTGCCAATAATGTCCTAGGTTTGGGGAAAAAATACTGTAGAAAATGCTAGCAGAACTATGTTTTTCATGTTGTAATGTAATGGCGTGAAAATAACAGAGGTCTCATATTCAGATACGTAGTACTTGAATCTTGGTTCTACCCTTCACTAGCTGTGTGATCTTTGGCAAGTTAATTTGCTTCTCTGAGCTTCAGTTTTTCCATATTAAATGGGAACAACCATAGAAGACTTAGAGGTGGTTCCATTAAACTACATAAAGTAATGCACTTACTATAATACATGTCACAAAGCATCACTCAATAGCCATCAAAAGTTTAAAGCCCTGAGGCTGGATGGGTTCCTCTGGGGAGTGAGTGTAAATAGAGAAGAGAAGAGAGCCCAGGATGAGCCCTGGGGCTGTCCAATGTTTAGACACCAGGTAGAGAAAGACCAACCAAGAAAGGAAACAGTTGTTAATTGCCATGAGAAGGGCTCTAAGCTGCAGTTCCCAAGCTTTCTTGATCGTGGAATCTTTTTGTCAAGGGGAGCTTGTGCTCAGCAAAGCACACAGAGAAATGCTGGCTTATGCTACAGCAAATGGAAAGGCCAATTATTGTTGCAACCGTGTGCAACAGTGTGCAGAACATGCCTGGCACACGTGATCAGCAAGTATTTGTTGAATGAATTAATGAATGAAAAGTAATACACATATGGACAATTACTACAAGAGAATGAACAAAATAACAGTAGTTGTTAAGAGTGAGATATGATTACAGATAGTTTTTCCAAATTTTCCGTAATGTTTTATCCTCTATCTTTTTCTAATGGGGTTTTCTCAATCTTCTGCATCCACCTGTCTCTGCTGCATTCAAGGATACTGTTCCCAGATTTCCTGTAGGAATCCACTCTGCCTGTCCTCTTCTGCTGGTTTTCAAATCCTTGACACCATTTCTGGCCCATTTAATTTAAGTTCCATTCAATTTTATCAACAAATATTTATTGAGTCATCTCTTGCCCCCAGAGGCTAGAGAGATGATTACTCTACCATCCCCCTGCTCTCAAGTTGCTCACAGTCAAAGGGAGATAGGTGTGTAAAACTCACACAAAATCCACTTCCCCCCAGTCCCTCTTATTCCCACTATCCCCGGACTCTGACCCTTGTTTGTTTACACTTTCATGCTTCAGGTCAGTTCCTCCAGCTTCCAGCTGTGGCTCTAGCCCTGCCTCTCCAACTAGTCCATTCAGGTATCTAGTTAGGGTAAATAAGTTCCACTAACAAATATCCAGAATCAAAGGTTACAGTGAAGTCTCCACCATGGAGGTGAATAAACTGTCTTTATGGACATTTGTTCTTTGATGTTAAACGTGTCTCTGTGTGTGTGTGTGTGTGTGTGATTGTTGCTTCTCTTTGTTTTTTGAAATAGCTCCTAGGGGTCTTCAAAGGTTTTGCTAGGGGAAAGCTCCTTACACTGTTACACACTCTACCATTTACCAGGATCAAAGTTCACAGAGCTTTGATTATGTCGATCAATACATCCTGCCAAAAAAAGAAAAAATGCTGGCTCATGCAAACATGATCATTGTTTACGTTTGTTGAGAGCGTGCCATGTGTCAAGAACTATTCTAAGTGCTTTATTGGAATTAATTCATTTAACCCTCTTAACAAACCTATAAGGAAGTTACTAGTATTATCCCTGTTTTGCAGATGAGGCCCAGAAATGTTAAGTAACTTACCTGTGATGTTTCAGCTGCTGGGTGACAAAACTAAGATTCATACCAGACAGTTGGTCTCCAATGCCACCCTCACTAAACTCACTATAAACTTACTCACAAATACAGATACATCTTAGATTACTTTTTACATTGCTTTAAGTCAGTTAACATTGGTTACTACCTGGGTCATAGTAACCTCCTAAAGCAGGCCTAGCACACTTTTACACCATTAAGTTAGAAGGGGCAAAACTTTGAGACACCAAATTAAACCATTAGACCATGTGAACTTCATTTTTTTTTTTTTTTTTGGAGAGAGCATTTCGTTAAGGTTACAAAAGAGTGACATGTCTAACATTCCGAAAAAATTGCTATCTTGAAACATTTTAGGTATAACCTTAGTCCCAAAGGAGACTAGGAATGCTTGCAGATTTCTAATCTGGACTAAGCCTCCCAAAAGCCTATAATTAATTGACTGCTTCAGAATGTCATTTCAGCAAAGCAAAGACTACTACATTGGCACCTTTCCACGGCACTATTCCCTATAAAGCCAATTCAGTATCAGGCCACAGGCCTTGGATGGGATCCAGGGGAGGTTCATTTCTGAAGCAATCAGAGCCCCTTGCTAGCTGGCAACTTCCCTTCCTGAGGCAATGCCACGGCCTGGATACAGAGAAAAGTCCCTATAGGAAGATCTTATTATACTGTTAGCTAAGTAAGTGATCAAGACAGCTCCTTTGAGAACAGCAGGTCAGTGGAGAAACAGGCACCCTTACACATGGTCAGTGGGAGTGTTGGCTGGTCCTCTCTCTTTGGAGGAAAGTTTGACAATTACTATCAAAATTCAAAATGCACATATCTTTTGCCCCAACTGTTCCATATGTAGGAATCTATCCTAAAGATATCTCACTTCTGTGCAAATGTGCGTTCAAGATGTTCATTACAGCCGGGCATGGTGGCACATGCCTGTAAGTCCCAGCTACTCGGAAGGCTGAGGCGGGAGGATTGCTTGTGCCCAGGAACTTGATACCATCCTGGGGAATAAAGTGAGACCTTGTCTCTTTTAAAAAAAATGTTTATAGCAAGGGATTAGAAATAATCTCTAAATGTAAATCCATAGAAATCAGTTCGATAAATTATAGTATGGCCATACAGTGGAATTCTACAAAGCCATTTAAAAATGAGAAAATATTCATACAACGGAATATTATCGGCAACTTAAAAAAGAACAAACTGCAGTGTCTTGGTCCATTTTGTGCTGCTATAACAAAATACTTGAGACTGGGTAATTTTAAAAGAACAGAAATGTATTTTCTCACAGTTCCAGAGGTTAAGAAGTCTAACATCAAGGCTCTGTCACCTGGAATAGAGTTGAACTTCCTCAACTTGAACATCTACAAAAACCCTAGAGCTAACATCATACTTAATGGTGGGAAGCAAACAAGGCCAGGATGTCTGCTTTCACTGGTCTTATTCAACATAGTACTGGAAATTCTAGCTGGTGTGATGGAACAAGAAAAGGAAATGGGCCAGGCGTGGTGGCTCACACCTGTAATTCTAGCACTCTGGGAGGCCGAGGCGGGAGGATTGTTTGAGCTCAGGAGTTCGAAACCAGCCTGAGCAAGAGTGAGATCTTGTCTCTACTAAAAAAGTAGAAAGAAATTAGCTGGAAAAATAAAAATATATAGAAAAATTAGCCAGGCATGGTGGCGCATGCTTGTAGTCCTAGCTACTCGGGAGGCTGAGGCAGAAGGATTACTCGAGCCCAGGAGTTTGAGGTTGTTGTGAGCTAGGCTGACGCCACGGCATTCTAGCCCAGGCAACAGAGTGAGACTTTGTCTCAAAAAGAAAAAGAAAAGGAAATGAAGGGCATACCGATTGGAAGGAAAGAAACAAATAAAATTCTCCCTGTTTTGCTGTGTGTGGTGGCTCATACCTGTAATCCCAACACTTTGGGAGGCTGAGGCAGGAGGATTGCTTAAGGGCAGGAGATCGAGACCAGACTGAGTAGCATAGCAAGACCCCATCTCTATGTAAAAAAAATTATCCCTATTTGGAGATGACATAATGGTCTATGTAGAAAATCACAAGGAATCTACAAAAAAAAAAAAAACAAAACTCCTAGAACTGATAAATGAGTTCATCAAGGTCACAGGATACAAGATTAACATACAAAACTGAATTGCATTTCTATACATTAGCAATGAACATGTGGAAACCAAAATTAAAACGACAATCTCATTTACAGCTCAAAGAAAATACATAGGTATAAATCTAACAAAACATGTGTAGTGTTTTTGCGCTGAAACCATCATACAAAACATGGATGAAGGAAATCAAAAAAGATCTAACCACATGGAGAGACAAACTGTGTTCATGGATTGGAGGACTCAACATAGTAAAGAAGTCAGTTCTCCTCAAAATGTTTTACAGCTTTAACACCATTCCAATCAGAATTCCAGCAACATTTTTTGTAGATACAAAAGATTACTCTCAAATGTATATGGAAAGATAAAAGGAACTAGAATAGCTAAAACAATTTTGAAAAAGAAGAATAAAGATGAAGGAATCACTCTATCCGATTTTAAGACTTAGTATGTAGCTACAGTAATCAAGTACTATATGATGCTGTGTGATACTAGTGGAGGGACAGACACATAACTCAGTGGAACAGACTAGAAAATCCAGAACAGACTCACACAAATAGAGCCAACCGATTTTCGTCAAAAGTACAAAAGCAATTCAAAGAAGGATAGCTTTTTCAACACAGGATGTTAGAGCAATTGTACATCTATAGGCAAAAATAAAAAAATAAATATTGACCTAAACCTCAT
>NW_012133970.1:624770-626861 GCF_000956105.1 Propithecus coquereli | reverse complement strand
AAAAAAAAAAAAAAACCTCAACAGTAAAAAAAACAACACAATTCAATCAGAGAATGGTCAAAAGATATGACATTTATTTCACTGAAGAGGATATACAGATGGAAAATAAACACATGAAAAGATATTCAACATCATTAGCCATTAGGGAAATGCAAATTAAAATCACATGAAATATCACCACACGCTTATCCAAATGGTCAAAATAAAAAACTGCAATAACACGAACTGCAGGCAAGTAGGTGGAGAAACTGGATCATTTATACATTGCTGATGGGAAGGTGAAATGGTACGGTAACTCTGGAGAAGAGTATGGCAGTTTCTTACAAAACTAAACATGCAATTACCATACAGCCCAGCAATTGCCCCCTTGGAAAATTAACCCGAAGAAATGAAAACGTATGTTCATACAAAAACTTGTACATGAATGTATATAGCAGCTTTATTCGCAATAGCCAAAGATTGGAAACAACCCAAATGTCTTTCAACAGGTGAATGGATAAACAAACTGTGGTAAATCTGTGGCATGGAACACTACTCAGCAATAAAAAGGAGTGATCTACTGATACACACAACTGGAATGAATCTCCAGAGAATTATGCTGAGTGAAATAAGTCAATCTCAAAATACTACATACTATGTGATTCTATAACATTCTTGGAATAACAAATTTATAATGATGGAAACCATATTGGTAGTTGTCAAAAATTAGGGAGAGAGGGAGGAAGGGAAGTGCTGTGGCTATAAATGAATAGCATAAGGCATCCATCCTTGTAATGAGACTATTCTATATCTTGACTGTAATGGAGGTCACACAAATCTACAATATGGTAAAACTGTATAGCATTAATACATAAACACACACCTGAGTGCATGTAAAACTGGTGAAATCCGAATAAGATGGATGGATTGCATCAATGTCAATTTCTTGTTTGTGATACTGTATTTGTGTTTTGCAAGTTGTTACCATTGAGTGAAACTGGATAAAAGGTACACATGGACTCTGTGTTATTTCTAACAATTGCGTGTGAATCTACAATTATCTCAAAATAAAATTGTTCTTTAAAACACAATTAATTAGAAAATGGTCAAAGAATGTGAAGAGACATTTCACCACAGTTATCTATAGATGGAAAATAAACACATGAAAATATGTTTAACATTACTAGCCTTTAGGGAAATCAAATTAGGAACACAATGAGATATTACTACACACCTATTAGAACAGCAGAAATTAAAAATAGTCACAATACCAAATGTTGGCAAAAATGCAGAGAAATAGATCACTCCCAAATTTCTGGTGAGAATGTAAAATGGCATAGTCACTCTGGAAAATAATTTGGCATTTTCTTTAAAAACTAAACATATACTTACCATATGACCCAGCAATTATACTCCCGGTTAATTATCCCAGCAAAAGGAAAATTTATGTCCACACAAAAACCTATACATGAATATTCATAGCAATTTTATTTGTAACAGCCAGAAACTAGAAATAACTGAACTGTCCCTTAATAGGTGAATAGCCCAACGAACTGTGGTATTAATACATCCATACAATGAAATGCTATTCAGCAATAAAATGGAATGAAATATTAATACATGCAACAACTTGGATAGATCTCAAGGGGATTATGCTGAGTGGAAAAAGGCAATCTCAAAGGTAACATACTGTATGATTCCATTTATATAATATTCTTGGAGTGACAAAATTATAGAGATGGAAAACAGATTAGCATGCCCATAATATGCTGAAATAAAAAAGAAGAAAGAAAGAAAGAGAAAGAGAGAGAGAAAGAAAGAGAGAGAGAAAGAAATAAAGAAAGAAAACAAACAGATTAGTTATTTCCAGGGTTAGAGATGAGGGAAAGGATGTTGGCTGTAAAGGAGTAGTATGAGAGAGATCTTTGTGGTGATGGGATAGTTCCGTATTTTTTTTTTTATTTCAACAAATTATGGGTGTACATATGTTTAGGTTACGTGTGTTGCCCTTGGTTCCCCCCCCCACCGAAGTCCGTGTTTCAAATATGTCCATCCTTCGGGTAGTGCGCATTGCACTCCTTGTGTATACAAATACCCATCCCCTCCTCCCTC
>NW_012133970.1:610448-624480 GCF_000956105.1 Propithecus coquereli | reverse complement strand
TGCTCTTGTGGTGCTCCACTTTGGATAATGGGCTTATTGGGTAGTAGTTCCATGAATCTACACAGGGGATAAAATGGCATAAAACCATACACACATTAGGCCAATGTTGATTTCCTGGTTTTAATATTGTACTATAGTTATATAAGACATAAACATTTGGTGAAACTGGGTAAAAGGTAGACAGAACTTCTCTGTACCATTTTACAACTTCCTGTGAATCTATAATTATTTTAAAATAAAGATGTTTAAAAGAAAAAAAAGATAATTGTTTAAAGCAAAAATAATCACAATATATTCTGAGGTTTATGACATATAGATAAGTAAAATGTAGAACAACAGTAATAAAAAGGTCAGGGGGGGAAATGGAAGTATACCTTTGTAAGGTTCCTATGCTATAGGTGAAGTGGTATATCATTTGAATGTATAATGTGAAAAGCTAAAGACATATACTACTAATACAAACCCTAAAGCAACCACTAAAATAACACGACAGAGAGGTATGGATAATAGCCAACAAAGGAGATAAAAATGAATCATAAAAATACTCAATTAGTCCAAAGGAAGGCAGGGAAAGAGGAAAAATGGAACAAAGAACAGATGGAACAAATAGAAACAATATAGAAAGATGGTAGATTTAAATCTAACTATATTAATAATCACATTAAATGTAAATGGCCTAAACACCTCCAATTGAAAGGGAAAGATTGTCATATTGGTAAGAAAAACACAGGACTCAACTATATGCTCCCTAAAAAAATCCCTAACTTTAGTATAAAAACACAAATAGGTTAAAAGTAAAAGGATAGAAAAATATACATCATGTTAATACTAATCAAAAGAAAGCTGGACTGCCTATGTTAATATCGAGGTAGATTTTAGAGCAAATATTGCCAGGGATAAAAAAAGTCTTTCAAAATGATCAAATGGTCAATTCATGTAGAGGACATAGCAATCCTAAACATTTATGCATCTAATAATAGAGCTTCAACTTATGCAAAGTAAAAACTGATAGTGCTAAAAGGAGAAATGGGAAAATCCACAATTATTAAAATACATTTGAGGATTTCAACACCCCTATATCAACAATTAATTGAATAAGTAGACAGAAATTTAGCAAGGCAGAGGTTGGTTAACAAATACAAAAGCATAGCCAGATAGGGTGACTATAATAAACAGCAATTTATTGTATATTTTCAAGTAACTAGAAAACCAGATTTTGAATGTTTTCAGCACAAAAAAAGATAAATGTTTGAGGTGATGGATGTGCTAATTACCCTGATTTGATCATTACACATTGTATACATGTTTGAAAACATCACACTGTACCCCATAAATATGTACAATTATTATGTGTCAATTTAAAATAATAATAGTAGGGCCAAGTGCAGTGCCTCATACCTGTAATCCTATCACTTTGGGATGCTGAGGTTGGAGGATCGCTTGAGGCCAGGAGTTCAAGACCAGCCTGGGCAACATAGGGAGACCCCATCTCTACAAAAATAATAATAATAATAATAATAATAATTTTTAAAAGGCAAAAAAGGCTAAATAAATAACAACAACAACAAAAGAAATTTAGTGAGAGCATGAAAGAACTCAACAGCACCATCAACCAACAGGATCCAATTGACATGTATCGAACCCTCCACCCACAACAGCAGAGTACATGTTCTTCTCAAGTACACGTGATACATTCACCAACATAGATCGCATTATGCGCCATAAAACAAAACTTTACAAATTTAAAAGAATAGAAATCATACAATGTTAGGAATAAACATGGGGTACTTTGGGAGCACAGAGGAGTGTGTGGTCTAGCCTGGGAAAAGAAGGAGAAGAAGGTCAGGGAAGGCTTCCAGGAGGAGGCAGCATCTGAGCTCAGTCTTGAAAGGTAATTAAGAGTTAGCCAGATCAAAAATGGGGGAAGAGCATTCCAAGCAGGGAGAACAGCATGGAGTCTTAAGGGAGGGTCTGTAATCAGTAACTTGTTATGGTTGGAGCCAGTGGGGCTTAGCAAGAAATGAGGCTGCAGATGTCAGCATAAAGGCCCCTGGGCCTCCAGGCTCAAGAGCTGGATGCTGTCCTATCAGACAATGAGGGTCTTAATTGGGGGAGTGACAGTGTCTGGTCTGTTTCTGAGAGCTCCCTCTCAGATGGTGCAGGGCGTAGTTTGAAGAGGGGATGAGACTGGCGTCAGAGGGATCAATGCGGAGGCTGTCCCAATGGCCCAAAGAATGCGCAGAAGGCTGTGGCAGTGGGGAGGAGGATGGGGACACGTGCCAAAGACGATTAGTGGATCCTGGCTAACATTATCACTACTTCAGTGTTTAGGGATGGAATGTACCGATGTCTGTAATTCGGTTTGAAATGCAACAAAAATAAGCTGGATTAATGGGCGAATCTGCGACAAGGCAAATCCAGCAAAATGTTCACTGTTTACCATAAAGTGATGGGGGGCAGGGAGAAGCACTGTTTAGGAGGCAGAATCCACTGGACGTGGAGGCCAGTTCCCAAGGGTGAGGATGCAGAAGACCTCCTCCCCAGTGGCTCCCTCTGCCTCAGCTACAGTGCTCTGCTCACTGTCCCATACCCATGCTGTGTTCCTTCTCCTTGCCTGTCTGCTTTCGCAGCCCAGGAGGTTCAGCACAGGAGGCCGAGGTGAGCACGTTCCAGGTTACTCATAACTGACACACTGATGCATAAGCTAAAGGCTAATTTATTTATGTCCCACACTGGGGCATAACTTGACCCTCATGCCTCTTGCACAGAATGCCCGCTGTAGGCCTCAAGGTCTGGGGTAGCTGACTTGGGGAACGTGCGCTCAGAACAAAGGGAACTGGATGTTCTCGGGGTTTAATTTAGGGGACGGCAAAGCCTGGGGCAGCTTGGTGTCATGGGGAGGGTACCAGCTTGGAAATCAGACAGACTTGAGTTCAGAGTCCAACCCTGCCACAGACCCTAGCTAGCTGTGAAAACTTGGGCACATTTCTTAACTTCTATGAGCCTGTTTCTTCAGCTCTAAAATGGTAATAGTGATATTTTGCAAATAAGTCTGCTGTGAAAACTAAAAGAGATCATGAAGAGAAAGCTTCTGGCTCATAGCACATCTGCCATTTGTGTGGGTTGTTTTCCACCATCTCAAATGAACACTGCCTCTGAAAAAAAACCCCCTCACTGCATACTGGAATATTAATGTCTTCCAGAAACTGTAGTTCTTACACTTAGACAATGCAGGACAAACACAGACGGAGTCTTCTTCTCTGAAGCCCCTTTTGAAAAACTAGTCACTCAAAGTTTCATTACCTCATGCAACACATTACAATAGCATGAAGTGGGTTAGAAAGTTCATCAGCCACTGACCGGACTCAGGGAGACACATCAGTCCTATCATCGGTCCTGTTTCCATTTGCCATGAAGGGTGGCTACTTTTGCAGGTGACTGATCTCATTCACTATGTACTGATTTTTTTCCTGGTTTCAGTGTTCAAAGGTGACCTTTTTCTACCCTTTTCCCCAGAGACTGGTGGGCCCAGAGCTCCTACGCATTGACCACCTATGAATGGGATCAACTAGATCTCTGTTTTGTTGCTTCAAGCTTTCCCTTGCAGAATAAGCTCCGCTGGGATCTCAAATAGGAAATAAACCGTAGCCCTTTGGTTGTGGAGCAGGTGGGGCAGGGCAGTGAGTGAGCCCGGGCCAAGGTTTGTGAACCTCTGTCCTGGGCAGAGGGCTGCCAATTTCCCTTCCTGATTGTCCTTGTTTAAGTAATGCTTGGAAGAGTCAGTGCGAGGAGATAATTAGTAGAAAATACAACTGGCAGCCATTATTGGCTCTGAGTCACTGTGCACACTGCAGCAGACGTTACCATGGTTTCCAGGCTGAATTTTTCTCCTCTCTGCTCCCCCTGCCCTCTCTTCAGTTAATTTGTCACTCTGCTCCACAGACTCCTCCACAGTCTGCCTCCACAGACTAGTGCAGACTTAACCCTGCGTAGAATCTGGCTTTGGGGTGGTTTGTTTTTCAAGTAATGTTTATTGCCTTTTTTCTTGAATTAAAAAATAATATATGCCAAGTGATAGAACATAAACAGAAGAAAATGAAAGTTAGAGATAAACTCACATTCCAGAACTAACACTTAAAATTTTATATTTTCTAGCTGTTCTTAGCAAGAGTGCCTGAAAAAAAAATTTATCGTATTTCCTGCCTCATCTTTATGTGATACATACTATGTCGTTCGGATCATCCATGGCTTTTTATCTGACTGTCTTAAAGTTCTTTCGACCTTGAAACCCCCAGCACACTCCTTGGAGCTATTGGCCTTTAGGCACTGTTTTGAACAAATCCACCCACGTAGACAGGCTTGCTTATCATCACTGTTGCTGTTATTATCTGCTGGAATGCACTAAGCTTTCACAATGTTCCAGGCACTAAGAATTTGCCAGGCATATCAGCCATTCACGTCCGCTCTTCCCTGGAACCTGAACTCTAGTTTACTTCATTCCCACTCTGAGGCTGCCATAGCCAGTGGTCACAGGAAAGGCTCTTCCCATTGAAAAATCAGAAGTAAAGGTGCCTCCTAGCTGTGGATGATCTGATGAACATGAGGCCACAAGGTCACTGCCAATCCCCAATCCCCCGATCTCCTAGCTGGACCTGGAAAGCCAGCACAGGGACAGGATCCACCTCAGAAGTCGGGGAGCAATGATCCCTACAGCACTGGATGCATTCTCCACAGATCACTGCCAATTCCACACAAGCAGTGCCCAAGCCGTGGCGAGAAGTCACAGCAGTGCAACATAAGGAGGCTCCTTGTTATGTCTGAGTGGGGATGGGTACAATCTCAGAAATACCTGACCCCCTGGTTTGGGCAGGAAGCATCTCCAAGTCCAGCAAGGCTGCATCCAAAAACTAAACTCTGAACTGGAGGGCCTATATATTCTGGCTGACAGTGGCAAGCTAGGACAGCTATCTCACCGAATGAAGGAAAAGCTCTGACATTATATACAAATTTCTGATGGGGGGAGGGTTTGTGGGTAAGGGGAGAAAAAGTGTGGGGGCACAAATTCAAAAATCATTTATCTGAAGCTAACACTATGAGCTAGCCATTGTTTTATGTGCTTTACAACTATGAACTTGTTTCTCTTAACACCCTATAAGTAGATAATATTTTCATCAACTCCATTTCACAGATGATAAAACTGAGCCAAAGAGAGGTGAAGAAACTTCCTCAAGGTCACAGAGCTAGTAGACAGATGGTAGAGCAGGGATTTGAAACCAGGCAATCTGGCTCCAGAGTCCATGGTTTTCACTATTATGCTGTACCATTATAGAAATTCTGTAAAACACACAGACACATATACAACGACCTGTATGTACTAGCACCGCTGGTCACATTTGGCTGTATAGCTTTCCTATCCTTTATACGCGTCTATTAGATAGTACATAGTATATACTTTTTTAAAAAAGGAATCATATTCTGTATCTTGGTCTTCCTTAAGGCCATTTCCCCTAACTGTACACACAGCCTTACAATCGTTATTTTAAATGGCGCATAACATCCTTTTGTGTGATTGAAACATTGTTTATTTAAGCAGTACCCGACTGAGGAGCATTCAGACTACTTCCAATGTTTCTCCATGACTGAATTCTGCAAGAGGCAGAGGGGTAACAGGCTTTTTAAAAAACTACCTTTGGAATCCAATCAATTACAGCTGCAAAATAAAATTAACAAAAGAAAAACTGCCAGGGAGTGCACGCCTGTGCGTAGGAGGGGACTGCAGTAGATCGCTGCTACCGTGGCTCTTCCTGCTTTCCCTTTGTCTGGCGGCCCCGCGGGATTGGCCAGAGCCAGCGCGGAGGGACTGCAGAGGTCCGCATCTCCTACTGCGCACGCGCGGAAGAAGCGGGAGAGCGAATGGGGATAGTTGAGGACCTGCCGGAAATAAGGGCGTGGTGAAAAGAAGTAACAACAAACGCAGAGGCGGGGTTTCCCGCCCCAACCCTACCTTTGTCTCCGCCCCTCTACCAGGTCCCTAGCTTCTTATTGGTCAGACACCTTTAACCCCATTGGTCCGAGAGCCAAAGGGATGGGTCTGCCCCAAACGGTGCCTGCTTCCGGAGACGCAATAGGAATGGCAAATTGCGATGCCGCTTTCAGGCATTGTTTAGGACATGCCTGTGGGGCCTAAAGGGGCTTTGTATGGCAACGCGAGAAGTTGAAAGTTCAACGGCAAGTTTAGAAGATGCCGCCCAAAGGAAAAAGTGGTTCTGGAAAAGGAGGAAAAGGTAGAGGGGCCAGATCGATCAAAGACAATGAGGGCGGGTGAGGAGCGAGGGGGAGGAGCCAGATCGATCAAAGACAATGGGGGCGGGTGAGGAGCGAAGGGGCGTGGGGTTGCCAGGGGCGGGAAAAGACAGGCAGTCCCCGGGGTCTGGGACTAAGGCAGTAGGTAGCCGGTGGCCCCACAGAGCCGCCATCGATTATGTCTGGGGATTCTCCAGCGAGGCTTAGAAAGGTTAAGTGCGTGAAGGGCTACTGAGGTCGTAATAACATATTGGGCTACAGGGCAAGGACCGTCCTGGTGGGTAATAGAAGCTGGTGGGGATGGTTCCTGGGAGATGATGACTTGGGGCTGCTATTTCAAGGGGTTATGAGAGGTGTGAAGTTTAGTCATATCAAAAGCTAGCAAGAAGTCCACATTGATTATAGTCCTTAAGATTCCTTTTAATGCTTACAGAATGACATGCCCACCATCAGGGAAGGACTCATTCATTCGTCCATTGAACAGAAATGTGTCAGACACAGTGCAAGCGCTGAGAATATAAAAATAAGACAGATTTTGGTCTTAAGGAGCTAGTTTCCTCCTCTAACTAGTGAGGAAAAGCATAGTCATCATAAAACAGTGTACTAAACGCAGTGTTGAGTGATGTGTGGGGGATGCTATGGAAACTGAGGCAGTGCTTCATCTAGCAGGGGAACAGAGAAGGGAAGACTTCCTGGAGATGAGTTAGGCAGGTCAAAATGGACAGCGAAGGTAGGTCAAAGCATTCCCGACAGAGGGTCCAGCAGCAAGAGCACTGTGATGAGAAACAGCATGGTGTGTGCAGTATAGTGTTGCTGGAGCAAAAACTCAAGGCAACAAAAGCGAGACTCTGTCTCAAAAAAAAAAAACAAAACTCAAGGCAGAAGGGCAAGTGGTGAGAATGAAGACAGAAACAAAGATTGAATCATGGAGAATGCTATATGGGATGCAAAGAAGGTCAGTTAAAGGTCAGAAAGAACTGTAAGGAGATTGTTGTAGTAGTCCTGGTGAGAGATGATGGTGACCTGAGGCTGTGGGCACTGAAAGGATAGAAAAGATTCTGTAAATATTTAGGATGTGAAATAGTCGGGACTTGGTGATTTATTGGATTGGAGATGGGGTAGGGGTTAGATGTCAACAATCATTCCATTTTCTGGATTGGATTTCTAACTTGGCGGTACTGCATGCTAACATCAAGGGTACGTGAAGGTCAGTGATAAGATCGATGAGTACTCATTTAGATATATTGACTTCGAGGTGTCTGTGGGACATCTAAGTGAAGATATAGTTAGGAAGTGGTTGGATATTTGAGTCTGACATTTGAGGGAGGGGTCTGAACTGCACTTGTAGGTTTTAGGAGTCAGTAACATAGATGGTAGTTGAGCCTATGAGAGTGTATGAGATTTACCCGTGGAGAGTTTAGAGAATAAGAACACAAAGCAGAGAAAGAGGCAGACAGATACAGGGAGTGCAAAATGATGTACCAGGCTGTGTTTCTGATACCATACTAAAAACATCCCAGCCTGGTTAAGAAGATCACAAAATATGAAGACTGGGATAATGTGGAGATAGAGCTTTTAGCATTACTTTGAAAGCTATCACAGAGGATACACGATGGCAAATACCAAATCTATTTCTTCAAAAAAACCAAATGAGAAGACATTTAAACTGAGGAGATAAAGTTGTCTGAGTAAGTATTATACAGGAATTGAGTGTCCTTATCTGCCTAAAGTAGCAATAGCATGTCAAATAGAGAGAAAATATGTCAGCATCACCAACATCTGAAAATTTTAGTTCAAAATGTAACCAAGGGGGCAGGCACTGTGGCTCATAGCTATAATTCTAGCACTACTGGAGGTCAAGACAGGAGGATAGCTTGAGGCCAGGAGTCCGAGATCACCCTGAGAAACAACATGAGAGACTGTCACTAAAAAAAGAAAAACAAAAATTGGCCCTGCATGATGGCATAATCCTGTAGTCTCAGCTTCTCCAGAGGCTGAGGGAGGAGGATCACCTGAGCCCAGGAGTTTGATTGTGTAGTGGGCTATGATGACATCACTGCACTGCAGCCTGGGAGACAGAGTGAGAGCTTATCTCAGCACAAAACGAAAAACAAAAACAAAATATAACCATGGTATCAAGGATGCCATATCAGTATATAATTGGGGGAAAGAAATGTATTCCCTGACATTATCACAAGTTTCATAAAGAAAATAAAATCAGGAAAATGGCATCCATACTGAAGCATTGTTACTCAAAGAAAAAATCTTTTGGCCACCTACATCAGAATCCCTTAGGTTGCTTGCTAAAATGCAGACTCCAGCAAAGCAGGGTGCCTCACGCCTGTAATCCTAACACTCTGGGGGACTGAGGCGGGAGGATTTCTTGAGCTCAGGAGTTCGAGACCAGCCTGAGCAAGAGCAAGACCCCATCTCTACTAAAATTAGAAAAATTAGCCGAGCGTGATGGTGCGTGCCTGTAGCCCCAGCTACTCAGGTGGCTGAGGCAGGAGTATGGCTAGAGCCCAGAAGTTTGAGGTTGCAGTGAGCTATGATAATGCCTCTGCACTCTAGGCAGGAAAACAGAGCGAGCACTCTGTCTAAAATAAAATAAAATAAAATAATAAAATGCAGATTCCCATGATAGTTCTACTGAATCAATTTCTGAATGAAGAGGTAAAGAAAAAATACATACAAACATATACATACATGCACACAAGCATACATAAACATATTTAACTGTACAGTTCAGAGACTTTTAGTATATTCACAAAACTGTACAACCAAAACCACAACTAATTATACAACATTTTCATCACCCTAAAGAGCTCAATCAGCCCGCCTTGGCCTCCCAGAGTGCTGGGATTACAGACGTGAGCCACCGCGCCCGGCCCTTAGAAAGTTTTAACTGGTAATCGTGAATGGGATGGTAGATAGAGGAGGACAAAAGATTAAGAAAAGGTTTTATTTTGTTCCTTAAGAATGGGGAAAATGTGGGAGTAAGGCTGAGGTGAAGAATCCAGCAGAATTAGAGAGGTAAAGGTACAAATGAGTGAGATTTAGGAGAAAAAGGGGTCCTGGACTGAGTTGGAGCAGTTGACCTTTGAATAGAAGAAGGGACACCTTACGCTCAAGGCCTTAGAGAAAGAGGCAAAATGAGTATCGTTGTAGAAATTAGGGCCTGGGCGGGGGAACAGGGTAGAGTTAGGGAGGTCATGCTTAATGGCCTCAATTTCTTTAAGTAGAAGACAAGGGTATTTTTTAAGACTGAGGGGCAGGAACTCAGTGGGGGTCTTGAGGAGAGTGGCAAAGGTTTAGAGTAGGGTAATGGGAGAGGGATTGAAACACAAATAAAAAGATTGCCCTCAGGGCTGGGAGCCTGACTAAGATCGAAGGCCATGAATTTGTTGGAGACTTTGATCTGCATGGTCATGATTTACCTGGTACCTTGCAACTGGCACAGTATAGGATTTAAAAAAGCTAGGTGTTGCCTTGAGCCATAGTTGCAGTTTTGTCAGTTAGGAGGACAGTCCTGTAATTCTAGCACTTTGGAAGGCTGAGGTGGGAGGATCGTTTGAAAGCCAAGAGTTTGACACCAGCCTGAGCAAAATAGTGAGAGCTTGTCTCTACAGAAAATATTTTAAAATTGGCCAAGCGTGGTGGTGCACACCTGTAGTCCCAACTACTCGGGAGGCTGAGGCAGAGGATCGCTTGAGCCCAGGAGTTTGAGGTTGCTGTGAGCTGTGAGGATGCCACTGCACTCAAGCCAGGGCAACAGAGTGAGATCCTGTTTTTAGAAAAAGAAAGAAAAAGTAATAGGGGGATAGCAATACAAGGGAATTTGGGGTTCCAGTGGGAATGCAGTTCAGATGATCAAGCGTGGGGTCCAGACTGGGAAGGGAAGAAGTCTGGCAGTCTAGGGGAACATAGCAGGAAAAAGGGACTCAGTGGTAGTGGTGAGGGGAGGAGGTTCTGTGAGTCGAAGAGCCAGTGTTGTGGGAATGAGGCATGAGAAGGCTGGAAGGACAGGAGGTTGTAGCTAGAGACTAAACTACTAGCTCTGAGTGGCACAGTTCCATCAAGTGCCCCTGGGGCAGGTGGCCTGGAGTAGACAGTATGGGCATTCGGGAGGGAGATCCAGAACTGTGACATTACGTTGTTGGATGAGATTCTTCACCACAGATGATGAGGTCACCCAAGATAATGGCAGGAGTGAGGGTGGAGAGGAAGCGCAAAGCTGACGCCAGAGTCCTCAGTAAATCAAAGGCAGTGACAAGATGACAGTATCCAGGAAGGGAGAGGACGCGATAACTGGAAGGCATCGTCACTCAAGAGTGGGTATACAGCAAACCCAGTTAAGACTTTGGTTTAATAGAACTCCTTTGGCAGTAACATTTCCTTAGGGTTTTGGTGGTCAGTATTTGGGGTTTTTAGTTTAGTCGAACATTTATTGAACACCTACTGTGTGCCAGGCACTGTGCTAGGCATTGGAGATACTAAGACAAGTAAGGTAGAGTCTCCTACTTAAAACTTTTCGTTGGCTCCCTATGACTTCTAGGACAAAATCCTCCTTAATGGGGCCCAGACTCTCAGCTACCTCCCCCAGGCAGGCTCATCTGACTGCACTCCCACCTCACACTTGCCTTCATCCATACAATTTCCTACATATACTATATGTCTTCTCCTCGTCCTTTCTTCAGCTAACCAGCTCCTACTCATCCAGGAACCCCCCCCCAGCCCACCCACCCTGCTGGCTCAAATGTCTCTCTCTGCCTCCACAGCCCCCTGTCCATACCATCTCTGTACCTACCGCGTTCTCCCGAAATGATCTGTTTTCCTCACTAGAATATGAGTTCCCTAAAGGACAGAGTATGGCTTGTTCATCTTTGTACCCCCAACGCCTGGAACTTAGTAGTTACTTAGGAAATGTTTATTGCACTGAACACTGAATCTACTTACAGTTCTTAGATCAGACCCTAACAATAAGTATACTGCCGTCGACACAGAAGTTAACATAGCAGTAAAATGACATAGTAGTGAAATGTAAGATGCTGCCAGTGGTTGTTAGTCTGAATATCGGTGACTTTTCTTAGGAAGACGTCAATAATAGGCAATGTAGTAGACTCCAGGAATTTGGACATGAATGTATTCTTTAATCAAAAATGGGTAGTGGGAAATTTGATCTTTATTTAAAATATTCTTGAAGACTTATTGGAATTGTGAGCGCTCGAATACATAGCTGCAGTACATGTTGAAATCTTACAAGAGCTTAGGGGTTTGCCCTTAGAAGGCAGGATTTGAATTGGGTCTAGAGAATCTGGACCAGGCTTCTGGAGCTCACATTCACTCATTAGCACACTTATTTGTGTATCCGTTTTTCATGAAGAGTTTATGTAGGGCACGATTTCCTGTTTGAAGAGAGGTGAGTCACAGATTAATTTAGCTTGACGTAGTAAAGTGTTTGGCAGAATTCCCTTTTGAAGCTTCGTGCTATGATGGAAGTGTCAACTCGTGTTGTGTGTTGGACCTTTCTGTAAATATCAAGGTGCAGTTTAAATGAGTGCCTGTCATCTCTTCTCTAAAGGGGGAGCAGCCTCTGGGAGCGACAGTTCTGACAAGAAGGCTCAGGGTCCCAAAGGTGGTGGCAATGCAGTAAAGGTGAGTTACTAGCTCCTTTTTTTTTTTCCCATGTTAAATAGAAATATAGGTTGGTGCAAATGTAATCGTGGTTTTAGCATTGTTGAAATTTGCCGTTTGATATTGGAATACATTCTTAAATAAATGTGGTTATGTTATTCATCATTTTAGACTATGGAAATGATGTTAGACAAAAAACAAATTCAAGTGATTTTCTTATTTGAGTTCAAAATGGGTCGTAAAGCAGTGGAGACAACTCGCAACATCAGCAACACATTTGGCCCAGCAACTGCTAACGAATACAAGTGCAGTGGTGGTTCAAGAAGTTTTGCAAAGGAGACGAGAGACTTGAAGATGAGGGGCGCAGTGGCTGGCCATCAGAAGTTGACAATCCCCAATTGAGAGCCATCATTGAAGCTGATCCTCTTACAGCCACATGAGAAGTTGCTGAAGAACTCAACTTCGCCCATTCTACTGTCGTTTGGCATTTGAAGCAAATTGGAAAGGCGAAAAAGCTCGGTAAGTGGGTGCCTCATGAGCTGACTGAAAATCAAAAAAATTGTCATTTGAAGTGTTGTCTTCTCTTACTGTACGCAACAACAATGAACCATTTCTCCATCAGATTGTGACATGCAAGGAAAAGTGGATTTTATACAACAACTGGCGACAACCAGCTCAGTGGTTGGACCGAGAAGAAGCTCCAAAGCACTTCCCAAAGCCAAACTTGCACCAAAAAAAAGGTCATGGTCACTGTTTGGTGGTCTGCTGCCAGTCTGATCCACTACAGCTTTCTGAATCCCGACGAAACCATCACATCTGAGAAGTATGCTCGGCGAATCGACGAGATGCACTGAAAACTGCAACGCCTGCAGCCGGCATTGGTCAACAGAAAGGGCCCAATTCTTCACGACGACACCCACCACACGGCGCACAACCAACGCTTCAAAAGTTGAACGAATTGGGCTACGAAGTGTCGCCTCATCTGTCTTGTTCACCTGACCTCTCGCCAACTGACTACCACTTCTTCAAGCATCTCAACAACTTTTTGCAGGGAAAACGCTTCCACAACCAGCAAGATGCAGAAAATGCTTTCGTGCTTTCCAAGAGTTCGTTCATCGAATCCCGAAGCATGGATTTTTACACTATAGAGATAAACAAACTTATTTGTCATTGGTGAAAATGCGTTGATTGTAATGGTTCCTATTTTGATTAATAAAGATGTGTTTCAGCCTAGTTATAATGATTTAAAATTCAAGGTCCAAAACCACAATTACTTTTGCACCAACCTAAATAATGTATATATGTTGGTACACAATAAAAGACAGTATGCGCAACTCATGCTAAGAAGCCAGCCTAACACTGCTGTAAAATCAAGGTAACACAAAATTGGAAAACATAGCCCAATCTCACTTATGAAAAGTAATTTCTTTTAAATATTTTCTCAAATGCTTTCTCAGACATCAGAATTTCTTCATACTTTTAGTATTCTTCCTTAAATTGCATTAAGTTAGATCTTCCCAGTAAGTAAATGAGTTATTTCTCAAGAAAAAATAATATTCTATGAAACCAAGAGCTTAGGTTAGTGTTAAAAGGCACTTCTGCTGAGTAAACAGGCAAGGGTGCAGGTCTCACTAGGAAGCCCCCCTGCTGTGAGCTGGGGCCTTGACCATGCCATAGAAATGGGGGTGGGAGACAGTCAGCAAATAATTACTTGAAGTACTTAGCCTAGTCCCAGAGGAATGTCTGCAGGGAGAAAATTTAATCTGCAAACGAAACTACTTAGTGCTACACAACAAAGTGATTTCCATGTTTTAGTCAGGACATGGGAACCTATACTTTTATTCATTCGCTCAGTAAAAATTTAGTGACATCTGCCCTGTGCCAAGCACTTTATTAGCCTCTGGGGATTAAAAAAAAAAGGTAACAGATGGTCCCTGTTATCATAGTCTGCTTGGGAGCAGTTAGGTAAAGAAATTTCATTGCTGTATGATAAGCATAGCAGTAGAATTGCATCATATAAATTCAACCGTACACATGTAGCCAAACAGAGAGAATGTGATGTTCTGCCCAGCCTTCTACTCAGTGAATGTATGCC
>NW_012133970.1:608007-609342 GCF_000956105.1 Propithecus coquereli | reverse complement strand
TGAGGTATATGGAAACGGGTGCCATGTTATTAGGTAGGAAAGTAGATTAAGGTTAAATTTTTAATAAAGCTTTTTATTTTAAGATAATTATAGATTCACATGCAGTTATAAGAAATAATAAGTGTTTTTTGAAGGCCCCAGCAGGGGAAGGACCCCGGGACCCTCCAGCCTTTTAGGGTTCGGCTCCTTCCACATCCTGCCACTCTGCTTCACACCCCACCCCTGTGCCCACACGCTGTCCTTGTGTCATTCCAAGCTGTGTGGATTCTGAGACCCACCGGCTGACCACAGCTCCCTTCCTCCCCCTTCCCTTCCCGCCTCCCCCAATCCTGTTCCTCCGTTTTTCTCCTCGAAGACTCCAGGCCCTCGAGCCCGCCCTCCTCTCCCCACCTTCTCCCGGGCTTCATATTTGTTCTCCTATGCCCTGTGTTTCCTGTACACTGGAAATTAGACCTAAGGGCTTGATCATTGGATTGAGGAGCCCCAACTCCTTTTCCTTTTGGTCATCTCCCTGCATTCATCTGCCAAACTGCAACTGTGGATCAATCCAATGTTCCGCTTTCTTCGCATTTAAACGCAGAACTGCTGGGCCCTACAGGAGAGTTACGCAGCCTTGAGGATCGGGACCGCTAGTGCCTGGTGTCTAACCTTAGCTAGCCCCTCGGGCCTACTCAGCAGTCCTTTATCATTCAGCTCCAGCCGTCCGCCACACTGCTCCCGTCAGTCAGCAGATCGCTTCAGCCAGAGGCTCTAAACCCAGGATGTACATCAGATTTACCCGGAGAGCTTCTAGAGTCTCACCCTACCTAGAGCAACTGCATCAGAATCTCTGGGAGCGGGCGCTGGACCTTGATATCTTTTTCAGAGGCTCTGGCGGTGATTCTAATATGCTGCCATGGTTGGGAAACACCGATCTAGTCTCACAGGGTTGGTGTGAGGATTTAATGAGATAATTCATATAAAGCACTTAGCACAGTGCCTACCAGATATTAAGTACTCAACAACTTTTAAATATTTTTATTATTTTCACAAGAAAGCAAAAACCAGACCTATAGTCAGGAACTCCTCAGCCTTCAGCCCCCTGTCAACAAAGTTACCTTTACCCACACCTCCCTCTCTCTCCTCTCCTCTCCTCCTTTACAGCTAATTTTTCGAACAGTGTTCTGAATATCCCACCTTCACTTTTCTTCAGTCTCCTTTCTTTGCTCTGTTTTCATCCTTTCCCTTCTTACTGGATCTTCCCCTTCATGCTGGAAATATGTCCAGAGATCTTTAAAATACGTACATACCCTGGTGATATAGCACCTCTTGTATACTCCTGGATAGAGCTGGAAC
>NW_012133970.1:604323-606836 GCF_000956105.1 Propithecus coquereli | reverse complement strand
TATTCTCCAAGGTTCTCTTTGGCCTTCTTTCCTCCCCTTCTCATCCTGCACAGCCTCCCTGGGTCATCTCATCAGCTCCCACAGCTTCGTCAGCACCTCCATGCTCACCACTCCCAAACTCTTTCTGTAGCTTGGCTCTCTTCCAAGATGCACGTTTGCAGACCCCACAGATACTACAAACTCTTTATTTCACACTGTCCAAACCACGATACTTGTTTATTCATTTATAAGAACATGCGTAAGTTCATACAGCGGAGTTGGGATTTGACTCCCGGGCCAAAGATGGATGGTATCCCCTTTCTGTGTTCATGACTGCTGTGTGCACTTTCCCACGAATTGAATCAAAGGTTGCTTTGTGAGGTGGCAGCAGAAACGGAGAGGCAATCTAGAAGCTGTTTTATCTAGGCCGAGTTGTGGTCTGATGAACCATTGTTGTCTCCCACTAGGCTTTCCATCTCGTGTCCAGATTGTTCATCCCTGTCTCCCCGGATAGCACTGGATACTTTCTGTAAGAAGTTTGCTCTCTGAGCCCTGCTTTTTGGCACATTCTTTCCTTTGATGTGTTCGTATCTCCTGTGTGGCTCCGCTAGTCAGAAAGTTACTCCTGTGGGCCTAGAACACTCTCTCCCACCCTCCACCCACCGCGCCCCTACCCAATTTCAGTAGTTAACCCTAAGGACTTGGTTTGCTTATCTCTAAATTATAAAGGGGACACCTTTAGCCCCTACCCCAGTGTATCACCTACAATGTGAAACACAGTCATGCACCGCATAATGACATTTCAGTTAGCGACAGACCATATATATGACTATGGTTCCATAAGATTATAATGGAGCTAAACAATTCTTATCGCCTGGTGTTTACCATATTATATATACTTTTTGTAGTTATTTTAGAGTATACTCCTTCAGCTTATAAGAAAAAAAATTAACTGTAAAACAGCCTCAGGCAGGGCCTTCAGAAGTATTCCAGAAGAAGGCATTGTTATCACAGGAGATGACAACTTCATGCATGTTACTGCCTCTGATGACCTTCCAGTGGGACAAGACGTGGAGGTAGAAGACGTGATGCTGAGGATCCTGACCCTGAGTAGGCCTAAGCTCATATGTGTATTCGTGTCTTAGTTTTTAACAGAAAAGTTTAAAAAGTTAAAAAAACATTAAAAGTAGAAAAAAGCTTAGAGAATAAGGGTATAAAGAAAATATTTTTGTACAGCTGTGCAATGTGTTTGTGTTTTAAGCTAAATGTTAATACCAAAGAGTCCAAAGTTAAAATAAATTTAAAAGTTTATAAAGTAAAAAAGTTACAGTGAGCTAAGGTTAATTTATGACTGGAGAAAGAAAAGTATTTTCTAAATTTAGTGTAACCTAAGTTTACAGTGTTTTAAAAGTTTGCAGTAGTACATGGTAATGTCCTAGGCCTTTCCATTCACTCTCCACTTGCTCACTCGTGCACCCAGAGCAACTTGCAGCCCGGCAGGCGCCACTCATGGTAATGGGCCTTCTACAGGTGCACCATGTTTTTATATTTTATAGTACCTTTTCTATGTTTAGATACACAAACACTTACCACTGTGTTCCAGTTGCCTACAGTACCCAGCACAGTAACATGCTGCACAGGTTTGTAGCCTAGGAGCAACAGGCTACACCATATAGGGCTGTGTAAGTATGCTCTATGGTGTTTGCACAATGAAAAAAATCACCTCACAACTCATTTCTTCAGTTAAGTGACACGTGACTATAACTGATTCCATTTGAATGAGAAATGGGAAATCCTGCAAAACGGATATCTTGACAAAATCATTTTTAAAGATAATAGTGTTTTAAGCATGGCTTTATGTAAACATAGGTCAAATTTGAATGCTTCTATAGTACTGAGTATTCTTAATATTCAACATAAAATACTTTTTCAAAGTGTTGAGTTGTGAGGAGGCATCACTACCTTAGGCCTTTTAGTAAGAAATATTTCCTAGCGAGTTTTTTCGTACCGTCCCCACTCTGATAAAATATTACCTAGCATTTATTGAATGCTGGCTGTGTTATCTCAATCTTCACAACCCCATGAGAACACATAGTTACTGTTCTCATCTCAGTGCACAAATAGGGAAACACTTGGAGGTTTAAAAACATGCCTAGGTTCATACAGCAGAGTCAGGATTTTACTCTAGGACCAAAGCTCTCAACTGTTATGATGTTTCCTCCTCCTCTTCCCACTGAGGTCCATGGTAAAAGATGGGAGCTTCCCACGGCCAGGTACCTGTTTTCCATCTAGATCAGGGCTCTGACATACTGCCTTGATACAGGAAATGGGTTTGTGACTGTGGCCCAACTGGCCAAACTTGCAGGATTTTCAGTGGCTGTGAGCTAATGTGTTTTTTTAATTGGTGGGGGTAATCCAAACGTAACTGCTGTACTGTGAGGAATCATCTGGGTCTCCAAGTATTATATTGCAGGGAACGTGGCCAGTGTTCCCTGCAAAAAACCGGGTCCCTTTGGTAGAGTTGCAAGGGATAA
>NW_012133970.1:579659-600588 GCF_000956105.1 Propithecus coquereli | reverse complement strand
TCAAAAAGTTTCAGATTTTAGATTTCTGGATTAGGGATGCTTAACCTGTATTAAACTGAGAGCCTAAAATAGCATATTAATAAGTGTGTGTTAGATTTGGAAATACTAATGACAGGCTCCTGCCTGAACTGAGGGGTTTCCATATGCATTTGCCAGTATCATTGTAACCGGCTCTAGGAACAAATTTCAGTGACCTCTGTATGTTTTTTTAATAATCCTGTCCCTTTAACTACTTGATCTTTTGAGTTGTTTCCCAGAAATGGTGGATTTTCTGCAAGACAAAGGAGCTGAGACTCTGAAGTCCCCTGGGCAGACTTCCTGATGCCAAGATTCACCACCCACAACCTGCCCAGTGCCCTAGCCCCGCGTTAGTTACACCACGACCTGCCCCAAGGCACCTGGCCTCTCCCTTAAAATCCCATGATCTTAGCTACTTCCCACAAGATGTCTTTCATTTTAAAAAGTCCCTTCTTCCTTGGCAATCCTTGAGTTGTCTCAATAATTGGATCTTTGTACAACCAGCAACTGAACCGCGGCCAAAACCCCCCTGTGGTTGACATCATCTCAGTGAAAGAAAGGGAATAGAAAACATTTGAGAAAAGTAACTTTAATTTTCTTATCTGCACTGTGATATACAAAGGTGATCACTTTCAGTAGAACTAAGAAAGCCACAACAATTTTACAAAAACTTCTCTAGAAATAACGTAGTTCAGTTTATAGAATATGCCTAAAAGAAAAATTTAAGAATATTCAAGTGAAGAAATACTAAGCTAGTACTTAGAATACCAGAATATATGTAAGGGGGGCAGGGAGACAGGAGCCAGCAGGTAGAGGCAGAAGTTGCTTTCTGAGATCTTTCTCACCTTAAGCCTGAATGCTTCATGCTCCCAAAGAATCCAATTATGGAAACAAAAATTACCTCATACTCAGTTTCACTTTAAAATACCATAACTAGGTTACATTCTCAAGTGTTATTAAGTTGCTTATACAAACTTAAAGTCATGAGCATGACTTCAGGATCTGCACTTTTTATGTCAAGTGCTTTAACTAAGCAGTTTAGGGCCTCCTGTATCTTCCCACACTCCTTCAGTTCTTTTCCGCGCGTTACAAGAGTCTCGTAGTCATTCACAGCCTCCACTGCCTTATCCTGGGGAGAACCACAAGACAGAGACTCGGGCTCACCAGCAGAGGTTTCCTGAGCTAAAGCGCTAGGCTTAGACATAGTTAACTGGCTAGACTTGTTTTCTGAAGACAGTGTTTCTCCAGAAGCATCCTCTTCTATACACCCGGAGCCTTCCCCACTGCTTTCCTCTGCCTCTTCTTCTAGATAATCTTTAGTGCTCTTTGCTTCGCTGCTGTTGTCAAGTCTTTCCTCCATATCCTCCACATGGTCTAAAACCATATTAATAAGAGATCTCCTAGAAGCCAGAGATCTTCTGGGGTTTATAGACTTGTTTACACTGTTGGATACTTGGGGAGAAAAGAACCTTGCAGGTGGACTGATGTCGTTTTTGGGAGTTGAAGCATCAAATTGTTTCACAGATGAGAACTGAAAGGGAGATGTGTTAAATGAATTTGTGCTTGAGATACCTTTAAAAGAATTATCTTCATCTTCACCATCTGAAACAATCCTTCTAGCTTTACTTCTGATTTTCACATTAACTACTACTTCTTCTGGTTCATCGTCTTTCTCACAAAAATCCCAACTGAGATATGGTTTGCTATGCACAGACTCTGCTCTGGAATTAGCTGCAGAGCCACACAAGCTATTTTCTTTCTCCACATGCTTCAAAGACTGACTGGAAGGATTTTTTCCATTGTCTGCAGAGTCTTCCAAGAAAAGATTGAAATCACAAGCATACTGTGGTGAAGATATGGAAGGTTCCTCTTCCAACTTGGCCTCATTTGCTTGAGCGTCCTGCAGTGCACCATGGGATACTGACAAGTCATCAGCTATTTCAATAACGGATACACTTGACTCTGTATTTTGATTTTCATTTGTTAGGGGATTAATGGCCCAAGGATTGCTGTGATGTAAAATCTCATCATCCTTTAGTTGATCTAGATTTGGTTTGGGATCAGCTTTGATTGATTTGCTAAGTAAATAATTAAAACTTCCCAGAGGGTTCTCTTGCAGTGCCTCCTGTGTAGGCCCCTCTTGGAATGTCTCTTTTTGTAGAGCTTCCTTTTCAGTTGCAAAGCTTCCTGTCATTCCCGATAAAGAGTCATTCCGAGTTTCTTCTAAACCTCCAAACCCCTTCGGTAAAATAGCTATAGAATCGGCATCAAATGCACTTTCACCTGGGTGCCTACCATCTTGCAGGATGGTAAAGTCTGCCTTGATACTGGAGAGATCTTTCTCACCCCCTTCTGGCAGATCATCAATGATTACATTTGACATTTGGGAAATGATATGTTCTTCCTGGGTATGATGAGTAGTTATAAGAGGTGAAGGCTGAGGCTGTGGATTATTCGATTTAGGGCATTTTTTCTTTGCTTGAGAAAGGAACACAGGTTCTCTTAGCCAGGCCCCCTCATTTCTAGCTCTTTGTTGTTCCATCAGGAGCTCTGTATTTTGAGACTCTAATTCAACAAGGAATTGAGCTTTCTGAACCCTTTGTTGAATATAGTGAGATTCTTCTATCACATCAAGCTCTTCTTTAACAGAGAGATCACGTGTATACATCAAATCATGGTCTGAGATTCCGGCTATCCCCAAAGAGTGCAGGTAGGCAATATGTTCATCTAGTTTCTCGTCAGATCTCCTCTGAGCAGCGTGCAGAGACTGAAGCTGCAGCTGGGTTACAGAGTTCTGAAGATCCTCGATTGTAAAGAGCTCTCTTAATTCTTGTTTACTAAAATATCGGAAAGGGTTCTTCTTTTCACCGGTAGTTTGTCTTATTAATGAGTCCTTGAACACCTGTCTTCTATATATTTTTTCCTCTACAGTCCCACAAGTGATCAGCCTATAAACCACAACATTTTCTTTTTGTCCAATTCGGTAAACTCTATCCACAGCTTGAGCATCAGTTGCAGGATTCCAGCTAGGGTCAAAAATGACCACTCTAGTTGCTGCAGTTAATGTTAAACCAACACCACCTACTTGAGTGGTAAGCAGGAAAACAGAGTAATCTTTATTTTGCTGGAATAAGTTAATTCTCTTTTCTCGTTCCAGAAGATGAGTAATTGTCCCATCGATTCGCAACATCTTAAAGTGCCTATTCTTTAAGAGGCGTTCGATGATGTTTAGAATTTGCCTTGATTGGGAAAACACCAGAGTTTGATGCCCCTCATCTCGCAATCTCTTCAGCAGGTCCATTAAGAATATCATTTTTCCAGATTCTTCCATCAGTGTATCATCAGTTATTTGATCAATATGATCCATGTCTGGGGAATCTTCCCCTTCATTTCCATCTTGAGCAGAGAATTTGACAGTCCCTAGATTCAGCAAATGACAAGCCCGTGCAGACAGCAGCCTAGGGTGATCACACAGCTTCTTTAAGACACCTAGCTCAGCCAACGGTGAGCGTGTCTCCATTAACAACTCCTTGATATGATCTAAAGACACAAATTTCCTGTATATTTCTTCTTGTAAAGGTACAAGACGTATCCAAATTATTAAATCATTTTTCCTGGAAAGGGAAGGCATTTCACAAGTGGCATCAACATCTGCATTCGTTTCACTAAGTCTGACCTCTGCGTTGCTTGACTTTTTCTTTTGTACTTCTTCTTTAGTCCTCCTGAGAAAATAGGGTTTTATGATTGCCATTAAGTTTTCAGATATTTTAAATCCCAAGGCTTTTTCCCCTGGGGTGGCATCCTTCTCTCTTGCTCTAGTAATAGGATTTTCATACTCCATTTTGAAAGTTTTTAATGTTCCTAGCAGGGACCCTTGACAAGCAAAATCAAATAGGGACCATAGTTCTTGTAAATTATTCTGGATGGGGGTTCCTGTGAGGAGGAGACGATTACTTGCAGGAACAGCACGAGCACATATTGCAGACTTAGTAGATGAGGTTTTTATTTTATGTGCTTCATCAAGGATGACATAGTCCCACACAAACTCTTGGCCATTAAAGCTTGAAAGTTGCTGCCAGTTATTGATCAACATTTGGTATGTGGTGATAATGACGCCATTCCTTTGTTGGATCCGTTTGAGGTTTCTGGAACGCTCATCCTTGCTAGGACCATGAAAGGTTTTGACTCTCATTCCTGGAGTCCACTTGACAAATTCTTTTACCCACGTGTTAATAAGATTGGTTGGCATGATCAGCAGCACATGATTCACAAGCGAAGCATCAAACATACCAGAAAGGAAAGCAATGATTTGAATGGTCTTCCCTAATCCCATGTCATCTGCCAAGATACCACCTTTTCTTCCATCCCTGTATAGGTTATAGAGGAAAGCCACACCTTCCTTCTGGTGCTCAAAGAGTTGGTCGTGCAGTTCTCGATACAGCAGCAGGCCAGAGTTGCACACATCTGTAAATTCATCATCTCCGTGTTCTGCCAACTCCTTCAAGGCTTCCTGTATTTTTTGGATTCTGCTCATCACCTTTTCATTGGGAAAAATGTCCTTTGCCAGATTGAAAAGTTTAAATGCTCCTTCCAGATCTCCATTTTTAGTTGCTTCTTTGGCCTCTTTCACATATCTATAAAAAAGGTTAAAAAAAGAAAGAAAAGAAACATTGAACATTCCGTCCAAGAATGCTTTAGAGTCTGTTTTAGAATCCAAACTGCAGTTGTCCTTTGTTTTTAATTAATTAATTAATTTTCTGAAATAATTTTTTTAGAGACTAGTTCTCCCTGTGGAGGAGAACTGGCCGCTGCAGTTGGACTTTTAATATCCTTAATTCAGGATGGGAAAGATTAGCACAGAAGATGCCAGTGAAAGCTGGCGTCACTTAAGACAAACAAATATCCACCAGACACTGCCAGCAACACCTTCAAGCACTAGGTGTGGAAAATGAATGTGCAGGCCTGATGTGGTGGCTCACACCTATAATCCCAGCACTTTGGGAGGCCGAGGTGGGAGGACTGCTTGAGGCCAAGAGTTCGAAACCAGCCTGAGCAAGAGCGAGACCCCGTCTCTACCAAAAATAGAAAGAAATTAATTGGACAGCTAAAAATATATAGAAAAAATTAGCCGGGCATGGTGGCGCATGCCTGTAGTCCCAGCTACTCGGGAGGCTGAGGCAGTAGGATCGCTTGAGCCCAGGAGTCTGAGGTTGCTGTGAGCTAGGCTGACGCCACGGCACTCACTCTAGCCAGGGCAACAGAATGAGACTCTGTCTCGGGAAAAAAAAAAAAAAAAAAAAAAAGAGGATCGTTTGAGCCCAGGAGTTTGGGGTTACAGTGAGCTATGCTGATGCAACTGCAGTCTAGCTGGGGCAACAAAGCGAGACCCTGTCTCAAAAAAAAAAAAAAAAAGAGTGTGTAGAGGTTATTGGTTTCATAGTATTAAAAATAAATTGCCACCCTTAAGTATGAAGTGATATTTTTTGTAAAACAAACAAACCAACCTCTATGTGTTGGGGCATAAAAACATGGGTGCTTCTCAGACCTTATTTTACTGGAACTCTGTGATATATTTGACACTATTCATCACTTCCCCCTTACAATTCCCACCTTCTACCAGATTCCTATAGCTTCCTCCTGGTTTTCCTCCTCCATCACCGGCCATTTCTTCTTTAAGTTCTTCTTGGGCTCCTATTCTTCCTCCCAGAGGACTCAGTCCTGGGACCTCCTCTCACTCCTTATACTTTCTCCTTAAGCTTTCCCAGGGCTTCCACTCCCACCTATGAGCTCGTGACTCCCAAATCACTCTCTTCAACCCGGACCTTGTCCCCAAGCTATAGTCTAGATCCATATTCCAACTGCCTTCTAGACATCTCAACTTGACGGTCTCACAGGTACCTCAAATTCAATTCGTCCCAAATTAAACTCGCTATTTCCCCTCTAAAAACATGCTTCTCCATTTGTGTGGTAGTAAATGACACTACCATGCACTTAGCCACCAAATCTAAAGATTATCCTTGACCCTAACCCAAATATGAATCATCCTTGACCTCTCCCCTCTTTGCATGCACCCCTACCCCTGGCCCAGGCAGTCCCAGGTCCTACTAACTTTATTTCCCAAGTATAACCGCTTCCTCTCCATCTCTACTACCACTAACGTGGCCCAAGTCACCATCATCTCTGGCCTGGATAACCGCAACTTCTTACTCACTGGTCTCCCTAGATCAACTCTTGCCGCCTGCAATACAATCTCTACATAATGGCCAGCAATACTATCTTAAAGCATAAAAGAAATCATGTCACTCCTGTTCTTCAGTGATTCATGGTCAACTGATTTCAACAAGGATGCCAAAACAATTCCCTGGGGAAAGAATATAATTATTTGATTATTGCATACCCCTCCATTAAACTGGAAGTTCTGTAAGGGCAGGGACCATTGCTGGTTTTGCTCAATATTGTTTCCAGCATCTAGAAATAGTGACTGTGACATAGTGGACAGTCAATAAGGATTTGTTGAATGAATATATGAATATGCAAATTTGTGAGCACTGTAACTAGGTACAAAGAAACTTGAAGTTTCAATGAAAGACTAAAACATAGAATTTTGCTGAACAAGCCAGTAGAACAGAACTATGGTAGGTTTTAAATGTTGATAATATTTGCATTTTATATAATTTATTTCCATAAATAAAGTGCAGTTGTAGAGAGGTGGTTTTGAAAAATGTTTTAATTAAAGCTACTGAATAAAAATAATTCCAATCAAAATTTACTAGGTCATTCAAAATATACACAAATAAGACACTGCTTTATCTGTTAACTCATGCTTTTAATTTAAAATGTTTGAGTATATATATACACACATACCATACTAATGTAAGATGTCCACTACAATAAGGGAAATTGTGTGTGGGGTATATGGGAACTCTGTACTATCTTTATGATTTTTCTGTAAATCTAAAACTCTTCTAAAATAAAAAGTTTATTGAAAAAGAAAAAATCGTGTGTTTGTGTATCTGCCTGCTTATGTATCTGACTGTGAGCTCCTTGAGAACGGGGATAGGGATCAGACACTCAGTAAAAGTCAAGTGAATGACAGATGAAGAGAAGGAACAACACAGAGCCTGCTGGCTCCAAAACTCTGCCATTCCTATGCTGGCAGGTCAGCTGCACCACCCCCCGCAACTCTGGTGGGCTTTAGAATGAAGTTACATTCCCGTTACTCTGACCTCAATGTGAGGCCATCGTGGCGACCACTGGACTAAGTGCCTGACTCTGAACCCCATTCCCACCACCCAGGTGCTTCACCTGGATAACTGGTCTTCAGCCTTGGTCTGTTTCAGAGCTTGTAGGAGAAAATATGTCATTTTTTACTATTAGACTATTTCCAAGTTCATGAACTGGTAACCTACTCAGTATCTTGAATCCCCATGAAGCCTGGAGTTCTGTCTAACTCTAGCCTGTCCTCCTCCTCACCAGAGGCTAAAGTGCTGCCCCTGAACCCTAGCTCTGGGCCAGAGTTCCCGCTAATCACACCTTTTAGATGACAACTATCTGCCCAGATTTCTTACCACCAACCCAAGATTCCTATTGCAAGGCTCTACCCACCTTCTGGAACCCCCATTTGCCAACCTCTGTCTGAACCACGACCAGAGTTTACAGTATTCCTTGGACACCACCACTTTCTGGCTAGGTTAAAGCACCGCTGTCAGCCAAGCTGCCTTCCCAGTGCCTGGTCCACCCTAGTTAGCAGGTCTGATACCGCATCTCAGCCCTTCCCCTCCTCTCAGTCTGCTCCACAGATGAAGCTGGACTTAGGATGGTATTCTTTCCCTACAATGGAGATAGTGGGGGGAAATAAAACCTGCTTTTTCTAGCTCTGTTCTGGATATCTGATTATTCGCAAGACTAGAATGCTTTGTGTAACATAGTCTGATTTTGTCACTTAACCTCTACTCACTTCCATTTTCCAGGGCTTGGAAGGAAAGCATATATCCTTTTTACTACTAATGCAATCATGTGTCCATCTATGGCACACAGGATCCCTAATGATCTGGAGAACTTAGCTAACACTTCATGGGCTCAAATATTTTTTTCCAAAATTGCTCCCTTATCCTCCTTGGACTTGGTTGGAGAGAAGCCAGGCGTGCTTGCGAGCCAAGAGGACAAGAGAAGAATAACCAGTTCAGGACAAAGAACCACATCTCTCAAGCAGGAGAACAAGGAGAATAACAGTGCTAGAGTATAGGGGGGGAATGCTGAGTTTTAATTCCATAGCAAGGGACAATAAAAACAAAAGTCTTTACATGTTTTAATGATTGTACCCAAAATTACATGCCTAGAGCATGGTTCCCTTTAAGGATTGTTTCAAAGGACACATAAAAAGATTATATACAAACAACTCCTGGCCAGGCGTGGTAGCTCACACTTATAATCCTAGCACTTCAGGAGGCCGAGGCAGGAGGATCACGTGAGAAAACAAGTTCAAGACCCTGGAGTAAGGGTACACAACCATTAAACTCAGGCTACAAGTCCTGTCACCCACAAAGCTAGCCTTTCAGAGGCAGAACTGCCCAGTTGCTAACTCCTTGGGTCCTAACTCTACCCAAAGGTCTCTGCCATAAGAAGCCTGCCCAAGTGGACATTTAAAATCATCAAAGCATCTTTCAGGAAGATGCAAACATCTTCCTGAACCTGTCAACAATCCCATCCCACCCACCACCCTTTGGAGCTAGCTGATACCTCAAGAAAAACTTCCTCTCCCCAGAGAGACCACCAGGCTTATATGCTGAAAAGTTTTCCTACCTGGAGAAACCAATAAGCCATACTGTACCTGCGCCCCAAAGAGCTAAGCCCAGCTAAACATGCAGTGTTTGCACATCAGCAGCTGGAAAGGGCGAGCAAGCTTAAGCTGCATGAGACAAACACTCGATTTTCCTTGATCTGGAGGGCTCTCTGGAACATTCTCTACAATGTTCTTCTAGAATGTGAAGGGATAGGGAACTAAATGCAAAGACCCTGACCCAATAAAATTTTATTTGCTTCACATGCAAAGCAACTGGAAGTTGCTCTTTGTTTTCTAACCTGGCCACCAGGCACTAGGTCTCTATGGGGGTAGAAGGGCCTGGTGCTGCCAAACTCAATGCATGTGATTTGGAGCTATTGCCGTGCTTCTCACAAGAACTCAGTTTCCCTCTCTTGATCCAGCTCCCTGACATATCTCTATGTCCAGTCCCCTTGGCAAGGTACCTGTTGATACATTAGACATGACTGATGTCTTTTGATTCTCAATCAAAATCAAAACAAAACACATGGCCAACATAAAAATTGCAGGTGACATGAATGCCAGTATTGGAAATAGGTTCATTTAAAGCCCGGACCATGACAGAAATAGTCTAGGAGGATTGCTTCCTTTTGGTCTCACTTTCAGGATGGCCACTTTAATCAAGGTGGGAAACATTTTATAATCACTTATAAATACAAACTTCATATTATCAAATAATAGCGATTTCTAAGTTAGAGGACAACATGGTTCACATTTTAGTCAAACAGTAAGTATTACTAATTATTTAATAATTAGCTTTTCCCTGTTTAGTCCCATTTGTAAGACAGACATTTAAGAGTCAAAAAAACCTGTGCTGCTTTATCCATAATAGCCTGAAACTGGAAACAACCCAAGTGTCCAGCTTGGATTAACAATCTGTGGTACATTCAAACAATGGACTCAATGATAGAAAAGAACTACATGTATGAATATATGCATGAATTCAGATATGTATGAATCTCAAAAATACTACACTGAGCCAAAGAAGCCAGGCATGAAAGAGTAGAAGCAGCATGATTTCACTTATCTGAAGTTCTGAAACAGGCAAAACTAATCTATGGTGGAAAACATCAGAGCAGTGGTTGCCTCTGGAGGTAGAAAGCAGAGGTGGGGATTGCCTGGGAAGTGGCATGAGGGAACTTTCTGGAGTGATAATAGTGTTCAATACCTTGACAGGGGCTTGGGTTACACAAGTGTATGCATTTGTCAAAATTCACCAGATGAACACTTAATATTTGTGTATTTCTTTGTAAGCAAATTTTATTTTAAAAGAAAAAAACTAAACAAATATTGAAATCTAGTTGATGGTTTGTATGCTGAAGTGTTTAGGGGAGAAGTATCTTGATGTCTGCAACTTACTTCAAAATGCATCCAAAAAAAAAAAAATAAGGTGGACTGATGGAATACATATGTGATAAGAATAGACGAACAGATTTATGATAAAGCAAGTAGTAAAATGTTAATAATAGAATCTAAGCAGTGGGTCAGAGAGAGAGAGAGAAAGAAAGACGCTGAAAAGACTGCTTTGCCCATAGACTGCTTCCTCTCAATTTGAAGGCATACAAAACTGGGATTCATAACTCAACACGCTGCAATTTGGCTTCTTACCCAGCACTCTAATGCAACTATTCTCACCAAGGGCACCAGTGACCTCCATATTGGCAAATCCAATGGCCACTTCTTGGTCTTCATCTTGACCTTTCTACTATGTTTAAAACCACTGACCGCCACCTCCCTTTTGAAGTTTCCCCTCCCCCTTGGGTTCAGTAGCATACACCACTCTCTCCGAGATTTCTTCCTACCTCTCTAACCATTCCTTGTTAGTCTGCATCTTGAATTCCTCTCTCTGCCTGTCCCCATATATTAGTAAATGTTGGTATTTCCAAGGATCTTTTTGTTGACAATGCCCTATCTGACTCTATGTACTTTCCCCAGAAGATGTTACCCATGGCAACACCTTGTGCTAGGTTGAACAGAATCCCCCAAAATTTCATGTCAACCTGGAACCTGTGAATGTGACCTTATTTGAAAATAGTGACTTTGAAGATGTAATCAAGTTAAGATGAGGTCATGCTGATTAGGGTGGGCCCTAATCCAATGACTGGTGTACTTATAAGAGGTAAATTGGGACACAGAAACAAAGGGAGGAGAATGCCATATGAAGATGGAGGTGGAGAATGGAGTGATGTATCTGCAAGCCAAAAAGCTCCTAAGATTGCCAGTACCACCAAAAGCTAGGAGAGACATGGAACAGATCCCCTCTCACAACCTCCAAAAAGAAACCAACCCTGCTGACACCTGGATTTTGGACTTCCAGCTTCCATAACAGTGAGAAAATAAATTTCTGGGTTTTTTTAAAATCATGGTAAAAATACACATAACATAAAATTTGCCATTTTAACCACTGTTCTTTGAGACAGGGTCTCTGTCACCCAGGCTGGAGTGCAGTGGCCTGATCATAGTTCACTGTAACCCCAAACTCCTGGGCTCAAACGATCCTCTGACCTCAGCCTCCTGAGTAGCTAGGATTACAGGCATGCATGCCCAGGTAATTTTTTTTTTTTTTTGCGGGGACAGGATTTCGGGGTTTCGCTATGTTGCCCAGGCTGGCCTCAAGCTCCTGGGCCCATTTTAACTATTTTAAATATACAATGGCATTGACTACATTCACAATGTACAACCATCTTCGCTATCTTTCTCATTATACCAAACAGAAACTCTGTACTATTAAGCAATAACTCCCCATTTCACCCTCCCCCCAGTCCCTGATGACTTCTAATTTCTTTTTGTCTCTATGTCTTCGCCTATTCTAGATATTTCTTATAGGTACAATCAGACAATATTTGTCCTTTTGTTTCTGGCGGTAGTTAACCAGATAACTTGGGCTGGAAGATGAAGGAGCTGGAGGTACTAAAGGTCTATACCCACTGTAAAAGACCTCAATATTGTCCCTGGAGAACTTCATTTCTAGTTAAACTTTATCCCAAAGGGCCAGTCAGAATGTTAGCCACGAAATGCTCCCCTAAATAATGAAACCTCCTTCCTGCTGAGGAACATTGGCTGGTATGATCCCTCTGGATGCCAAAGCACATCTGCTATGCCAGAAAAAAAGATAATTTTGGTTTTGGCATAATTACCATTAGGCTGTTTTTTCCGGAGTAATTAGCCAGCAGGTTCAGCTGCTTTCTGAGGGTATGTTGTTAACATGTACGTAGGAGGATGCTATCTTCCTGTTTATTCTAGCAGAAGGATATTTGCCAAGTTCAACCAAAAAAGTACTAAAATTTTCAGGTCTAAATTACAAAGGAGGGGTTCTGGAACCCTGCCTGCTTCAACTCACTTTGGAACAGGCCTTGCTCTTCCTTGCCTGCTTGTATTCTCTTTATGACAGGATATACAGGACCGGAAAGAGCAGTAAGAGCCTTGGTTCTCGTTCAGGCCACATAGTTTGGTCCAGGTTAGTTCTCGTTTGAGGAATCCAAAGCCAATGACACAGATAATAAAAACTACAGAAAGCCTTACACTGTTATAAGTGATTGCTCTTATAGGTGAAATAGAGTACGTAGCTAGACAGTGCTAAGCCCCAAACCAAATCTTGTATAGGCTCCTATCCTGAGAGCCCAGGCTTACCATTAAATTGAACATACATGTTTTATACATTTTTCTTTGTCTTATATTTCTTAGGCCATGCTCCAAAGTCATCAGCGGGTTTCCAACTGCTGTGGGGGCGAGGGGACTGTTGTGGGGGCAAGGGGAAACTTCCTCTTCGCTCCGGAAGGCTCACTGAAAGTTCAACTCAGAATAAGGTAGATTAATAAGAGAAAGAGGTTTATTTACCTGCACGTGGGGGAGAACCACAGAGTGATTACCCGATATCCCGGTGGGGTCCAGGAATTTCTATACCCTCATTTTAGGGGGAGAGGGGAAAATGAGGAATATAGGTTAATTCCTTTTAGAGGCAATAAATTGTTGCTAGGAAGGATGAATAGATACTTGGGAGAATGAATGGATGAGGGGAAACAGACTGACTTGTAAATTAACCTGAGAGATGGGTATAACATTTAAAATGATTTGGGCCAGGTCTGACTGCATTCTTGATCTTCTTTCCTGCAATATATTGAGATAACAGGGAGGGGAAGTGATTGTTCTTTTTGATGGGTCTGTCTGGTTTATGCAGATAGAGGGAAAGCCCCTTCCAATGCCCGTTGATCTCTAAGGGCCTTTAATGCAAAATACTCTTTATACCAAGGAGTCATGTTTTGGGGTGAAATTTCCTGAGCTCCTTCACTATGATGATGAAGCATGGTTACATTGGTACTTTTGAAAACACTGATGATCACAGAGCTGGGAAAATTGTTGTGAAGCTCACAGGCAGGTTAAACAAGTGTGGAGTGATCAGCCCCAGATTTGATGTGAGCTCAAAGATCTAGAAAAATGGCAGAATAATCTGCTCCCATCTCACCAGTGTGGTTTCATTGTACTGACAACCTCAGCTGGCATCATGGACCATAAAAAAGCAAGACAAAAACACACAGGAAGGAAAATTCTGGGATTCTTTTTCTAGGGATGTAATACATACTTACAAATAAAATGCCTCAATGGAAAAATATGGTATATACATACAATGGAATATTATTCAGCTTAAAAAGGAAGGAAATCCTGTCACATGTTACAACTGGATGAACCTTGAGCACATTATGCAAAGTATAATAGGCCAATCACAAAAAGACAAATACTATATGATTCCACTTATGAGGTACCTAGAGTAGTCAAATTCATAGAGACAGACAGAAGAATGGTGGTCGCCAGGGACTGGGGGAAGGGGAAATGGGGAGTTATATTCAATGGTTATAGAATTTTAGTTTTACAAGATAGAAAGAGTTATGGAGATGGATGGTGGTAATGGACTCAGCATCATGAATGTATTTAATGCCAGTGAAATGTACACTTAAAAATGGTTAAGATGGTAAATTTTATGTTATGTGTATTTTAACACAATAAAAAATTGGAGGATGGCTGGGCGCGGTGGCTCACACCTATAATCCTAGCGCTCTGGGAGGCCGAGGCAGGAGGATCGCTTGAGGTCAGGAGTTCGAGACCAGCCTCAGCAAGAGCAAGACCCCATCTCTACTAAAAAATAGAAAGAAATTAGCTGAACAACTAAAGACATATAGAAAAAAATCAGCCAGGCATGGTGCCGCGTGCCTGTAGTGCCAGCTACTCAGGAGGCTGACGCAGAAGGATCGCTTAAGCCTAAGAGTTTGAGGTTGCTGTGAGCTAGGCTGACGCCATGGCACTCTAGCCCAGGCAACAGAGTGAGACTCTGTCTCCAAGTAACAACAAAAAAAATTGGAGAGAATAAAGATAATGTCACCTACAAATGCAGATAGTTTTACTTCTTCCTTTCCAATCTGCATGCCTTTCTTTTTCTTTCCTAATTACCCTGGCTAGAATCTCTGCTATAATATTGAATCATGACGTGAATAGAAGTGGCAAGAGCAGGCAAACATCCTTGTTTTATTCCTGATATAAGAGGGGAAAGCTTTTAGTCTTTCACCATTAAATATGATATTAGCTATGGGTTTTGTGTCGATGCCCTTTGTGAAGTTAAGGAAGTTACCTTGTATTTCTAATTTGTTGAGTGTTTTAATAACGAAAGGGTGCTGGATTTTGTCAAATTCCTTTTCTGCACCTATTGATATGAACACGTGGTTTTCACCCTTTGGTTTTAGACATGTTAACTTTGATAAGTCAGCGCTGGGCGCAGTGGCTCGCACCTTGAAATCCTAGCACTTTGGGAGGCCTAAGTGGGAGGATCTCTTGAGGCCAAGAGTTCGACACGAGCCTGAGCAAGAGCAAGACCCCCATCTCTACAAAAAATAGAAAAATTAGCCAGGCATAGTGGCACACACCTGTAGTCCCAGCTACTCGGGATGCTGAGGCAGGAGGATCACTTAAGCCCAAGAGTTTGAAGTTGCAGTGAGCTATGATGATGCCACGGCACTCTAGCCGGGCAACAGAGCAAGACCCTGTCTCAGAAAAAAAAAAGTTTGATATATCTATTATCACGTAGAGATGTAAAGTAGATTCAGGAGTCTAGAGTTCAAAAGAGGTCAGGACTAAAGACAAAAATGTGATAAATGATAATCATCATGTAACAGAGGTAAAGGCCTAAAAAAGGGCAAAATGTTTTAAGAGTTCTCTTTCTAAAACCCCCACTCTTTTTGGCAATTAAAACCTGCATTCCTTCCCCGAGGCCAGTAATCAAAGGGGCAGGAAAATGTTCTTTGCTGTTTGTTTTCTAGTATCTTAAATCACAGGAGATAGCTCAACAGAATTATCTCAACAAAGGTCACGAGATCATCTTCACTGGAGATAAGGTCCACCGACACCACCAACTAGTTAAACAATAGCCCAAGGCCACAACATGTGACACTGGTCACCGAGACCAGAGCCCAACCTCTGAAAACCCCCCTTTGAAAAGCCCTGTATTTCTGCTTAAAGGCAGGATGGTGGTCTTTTGAGACACTAGTCTGCCTCCCTTCTCATCTGCCCGCAAATTAATAAACTTCTCTTTCCTTTCTTTCCTTTTCCTCAAACCACTTGTCCTGGTCATTCTCACTGATTCGGCCTCAGGGACAAGTACCAGTAACAATCAGAGAAATGCAAATTAAAACCACAATGAGGTATCGCCTCACACCTGTTAGAATGGCTATTAAATAAAAAAGAGGAAAGATATGAAGTGTTGGCAAGGATGTGGAGAAAAGGGAACGCTTTTATACTGCTGGTGGTATTATAAATTATACAGCCATTTTGGAAAACCATATGGAGTTTCCTTAAAAAACTAAAAATAAAATTACCAATATGATCCAGCAATCTCACTTCTGGGTATATTTCCAAAGGAACTGAAATCAGTACGTTGAAGAGCTATCTGCACTCCCATGTTTAGTGCAGCATTATTCACGATAGCCAAGATATGGAAACAACCGAATTACCCATAAACACATGAATGGACTTTTAAAATGTAGTATACATAGGCAATGGAGTACTATTCAGCCTTTAAAAAGCAGGAGATTCTGTCATTTGTGACATGGATGAACCTAGAAGACATTTTGCTAAGTGAAATGAACCAGGCACAGAGACACAAATAATCCATGATCTCACTTCTATGTGGAATCTAAAAAAGTCAAATTCATAAAAGTAGAGAGTAGGTAGAATGGTGGTTACTAGAAGCTGGGGGTGGGGGTGCACAGGGGGTTGGGGGGGACTGGAGAAAGGAAAGATGTTGGTCACAGGGTACAAAGTTTCAGTTAGACAAGAGGAAAAGGTTTTGGCGATCTATTGCACAGCATGTGACTACTGTTAATAATAATGTATCATACATTTCATTTTTAATTTTTAGAGACAGGGTCTCACTCTGTCACGCCTGCTGAAGTGCAGTGGCATGATCATAGCTCACTGTAACCCCAAACTCCTGGGCTCAAGTGATCCTCCTGCCTCAGCCTCCTGAGTAGCTGGGATTACAGGTGTGGACTACCATACCTGGCTAATTTTTTTATTTTTATTTTTGTAGAGACAGGGTCTCACTACGTTGTCTCAAACTCCTGGCCTTGAGCGATCTTCTTGCTTTAGCCAAAATAAAAAAACAAAATTATTCCAAAATAAAATTTACTTTAAAAAACTGTGAAAGTTCTCAGGATAGAGATGGGATTTAAAGCCAAGAACCTGGATAAGATTACCAAAGGAAGGAGAATATTAAAAATAAAAAAGATATGGCATTCCAACATTAAGATCATATAGAGAAGAATTTCAGCTAATGAATACAGAAGGAATGGTGCAATCAGAAAATCATCACTTTGTTTTTTTCTTCTTTTGTTTTCTTTTGAGACAGAGTCTCTCTCTGTTGCCCGGGCTAGAGTGCCGTGGCATCAGCCTAGCTCACAGCAAGCTCAGACTCCTGGGCTCAAGTGATCCTCCCGCCTCAGCCTCCCGGGGCACTAGGATTACAGGCATGAGCCACCAAGCCCAGCCAGAAAATCATCATTTTGTAATCCCTAATGAAGTAACTGATTTGGGCAATGATTATCAATGGATGAAAGGTTGATGGGGAACTGATATTCACAGGATACTAAAGTATCTCCAAAGTATTATTATAATACTTCCTCATCATACGGGGAAAAATGCAACTTTGCAAAGGAAGGATTAGTCTGTGATCACTGAACCCACTGATCAAGCTTAGCATTACTAAAAGTAGGAAATTCAGACATTATATGCTTCTGGATATGATGCGATATTAAGTACACAGCCTTACCTATGAAGTATTCATGCTAAAAATGTTGAACCTTAATCTTATCAGACCTTTAGTTTAAATTACTGGAGAACAAGCTGGTGACACTATAAGAAAGCCATCAGGCTAATCCAAATCACTGGCATAGAAATAAAAGTAGTGGAGGGAGAATTGTTCTAGATTAAAAGAAGCTCAAGAAACATATAACGACCAAATGCAGTTGTGGACCTTCTTTGGATCCTGATTCAAAAAAAGAAAAACCATTATAAAAAGACTACTTGAAAAATTTGAATATGGACTGTGTATTAGATGGTATCAATGAATGAGTTTATTTTGTTAGGTGTGATGTGGTATGGTGGTTTTATAAGAATATGTTCTTTCTAAGAGATATATACTGAAGTATTTAAGGGTGAAATGCCATGAAGTCTGGGGATTTACTTTATTTAAAGTATCTTAGAAGATAGGAGGAGCAGTATCAGCAGAATCTGAGACGCAGCAGCCAGTGAGGTGGGAAGAAATTCAGGAAGTGAGGGGTCCTGGAAAACAATTGAATCATGAGTTTCATGGAGAAGTGATCAGCTTTGACGAATATTGCTGGTCAAGGAAGATAAGGATTGAGAATTGACCACTGCATTTAGTTATATGAAAGTCATTGGTGACCTTGATTGACAAGAGCAATTTGAGTAGAGTAATAGGGGTACAAACCTGATTGGAGTGAGTTCAAGAGAAGCTGGGAGGAAAGAAATTGGAAATGAGAAGTGTGGGCGATGATACTTATCCCTGGAATTTTGCTGTAAATGGAAGAAAAGAAATGGAGCAGTAACTGGAGTGGAAAGTAGGGTCAAGAGAGGCTTTTTTTAGAGATGAAGAACTCTAAAAAGATGGATCAAAGTCCTTATACCAGTGGGTGACAAGGGATGAAATCTTTTGTACAAATGGAGGGGTTGTGCCTTAGCTATATGCATGGAGAGTTCATCCATAGTAACAGGACAGAAGGCAAAGAACATAGGAATAGCGCTGGGAGGTAGGTTGATATGGGAGAAGAAACTTGTGGAAGTTCTCTTCTGATGGCTTCTATCAGCCCAGTGAAATTGGAAGCAAGGTCACAGGCTCAGAGAGATGAGGGGGGTGTGGAGGGTCTGAAAGCAAGAAGGTATGAAGTAGGCACAGAGTAGAAGGGATGCGTGAATACATGAGAGAACGTGAATACATGAGAGAACATAATATGACTGCCAAGTAGCACTGAGGGCCTGCTTGACGTTAATAATTATGGATTTCAAGTGAGACCAGGCAGCACGATTGTTTCTTCAACCATGTTCATCTCAGTGGGCCTGAGTCGGATTTAGCAAAGTGTATTAGTTTCCTATTGTGGCTGTTACAAATTATCACAAACGTAATGGCTTAAAACCACACAAATGTATTATCCTCTGTCTTGCAGGTTATATAGGTTAGAAGTCTGACACGGGTCCCACTGGGCTAAAATTAAGGTGTCAGCAGGGCTGCATTCCTATCTGGAGGCTCCAGGGGAGAATCCGTTTCTTGTCTTTCCAGCTTCCAGAGGCCACACACATTTGGCTCATGGCCCTTTCCTCCATCTTCCAATCCAGCTGTGACAGGTTGAGTCCCTCTCACACCGCATCTCGCTGACCTGCTCTTCTGCATCCCTCTTCCACTTTTAATGACCTCTGTGATTACACTGGGCCCTCTCGGACAGTCCAAGATAATTTCCTATTTTAGGGTCGGCTGATGAGTGACCTTAATTCCATCTTCGACCTTAATTCCTCTTTGCCATATAACATGTTCACAGGTTTCAGGAATTAGTATGTAGACATCCTTGGGGGGCCATTATTCTGCCTACCACACGAAGGCTGTGGTCTTGCCAAGCCAGTGTAATGAAGTGTGAGAGAGAGAAAAAAGTTAGTTGTATGCAAGTCTCCATAATTACTGACTCTGAACTTCAAGCTATGTAAGGAGGGAAGTGAGGACCTGAGAGGGGTTAGCAACAGTGAAAAGAAAGAATAGATACACTATAGGTCCCAGCGATATCAAAGGGTTATTGGAATCAATGTATTAGAGAGAATAAGGTAGAGTTTGGAGAGTAGAATGCTTGAAATAGAGATAGCAGAGGTGTAATCAAAAGCCTGATTCCATGACTGATGTTTCACTGTTGACAGCTTTTAAGTTCCACCCCTCCCTCTTTCCCTTCTGTCCCACATCTGGGCAAGCTAAAAACAAATCCTGGATGCTTCCTCCTTTGGCACCAGAGGGAAGCTCAGACCATGTGAGTTCCAGCCCACACACAAGGACCCTCACCCCAGCCCCACCTAAGCACCCATAAAAACCCCAAGCCTAGGCCAGCTGTGGTGGCTCGCGCCTGTAATCCTAGCACTCTGAGAGGCCGAGGCAGGAGGATTGCTTGAGGTCAGCAGTTCCGGGAGGATCGCTTGAGGTCAGGAGTTGGAGGCCAGCCTGAGTAAGAGCAAGACTCCGTCTCTACTAAAAATAGAAAAAATTAGCCGGCCATGGTGGCGCATGCCTGTAGTCCCAGCTACTCGGGAGGCTGAGGCAGGAGTATCATTTGAGGCCAGGAGTTTGAGGTTGTTGTGAGCCAAGCTGATGCCATGGCACTCTAGCCCGGGCAACCGAGTGAGACTCTCAAAAACAAAACAAACAAACAAACAAACAAAAAAAAAACCCAAGCTCATGTCCTTTCTCTGCTCTCTCAAACCATTTTCAGACCAGGTCCGGAAAACTGCCCTGCTTTCTCCAGAAAGCCTCATTATGTGTCTAACAAACAATTTTATACCCTCCTGGGGTGTGTGTGTGTATGTGTGTGTGTCATCAGAAATCTTGACATCTGAACCAAATTTTAGGTGGGGTCCATCTGTCTCTGTGAGGTGGCCAATGCAGGAGGGATTGTAGTACTTGGTAATGACAAGGTATATGGTACAACCATGATGGTGAATGGAGGTAAGGGAGAGGACAAGATAACTAGAGAAAAAGAGATCAAGGAACTGAGAGGCCAGGGTATTAGATAATCTGCATGAATACTGAAATTAACAGGAATTTTAATAAGAATTATATTGATATGTTTTGATGTTACACACTATACTATTTTTTAACAGCTATACAATATGCCAATAAATGGATCTGCCAGATTTTTAAAACAATTTCTCAATCAATAAATATATAGATTATTGCTTCTTTTAAAAAATTACTATCGGTAGCAATACTGCAATGAAACATACACACATGTGTATGTATATGTTTACATGTACAGCAAGTCCTCACTTAACATCATCGATAGGTTCTTGGAAACACGACTTTAAGCAAAATGACATATAGCAGGTCCTCAAGTAATATCGATTCATTCAACATCATTTTGCTATAATGTTGATAAGATAAAAAATTGGCTTTGTTATATATCGTTTTGCTTAAAGTTACAGTTTCCAAGATCCTGTCGACAATATTAAGTGAAGATTTATATTTGTCCACTCATACAAATATATTTGTAGAAGAAAATATTAGAATTCCTAGCTTCAAAAAGTAAAACTATATATCCTAACTTTTGATTTTAAGTCATATAGCTCATCAAACGTTGGCCTGAGAGAATATGAATAACTGCTTACTTATACTATTGACTGGATTAAAAACTAGTATTTTTTTCTTGAACGGCAATTTTAAATGCACATTCCCTAAGATACAGCAATCCCACTTCCAAAGTTTATATTCAATTAAAATGTGCATGATGGCTGGGCGCGGTGGCTCACGCCTGTAATCCTAGCACTCTGGGAGGCCGAGGC
>NW_012133970.1:532689-578289 GCF_000956105.1 Propithecus coquereli | reverse complement strand
AAGAAGAAGAAGTTAATCACTAAGAACCATATTATATGATTCCATTTATACGAAATGTCCAAATAGACAAATCTATACAGACAGAAAGTAGATTAGTGGTTGCCCAGGGCTGGGAGCAAGAAGGGAATGGGGGTGATGGCTAAAGTATATGAGGTTTCTTTTTAGAGTAATAAAAATGTTCTAAAATTAACTGTGGTAGATAGATACACAACTCAGTGAATAAACTAAAAGTCACTGAATTGCATAATTTAAAGGATTGAATTCTGTGGTATGCGAAGTATGTCTCAATAAAGCTGTTAAGGGGACAAAGCCATACAGAGAGGGGCAGAGCACACAATAGACCCAGCAAGCTAGCAAAGTGACAGTAAGCAAGAGCAATGGCGAGAGGACAGAGAGAAAGAGAACGAAGAAATGTTACAGAATGAATACCAGACACAGTGCATGATAGAGAAACTGACAAAAAGTGTATGTATGTTACAAAGACAGAGAAAGACAGAAAATGTTGTAATGGAGAATGGGGTGCAAAAAAAGTGTTTTGACAAGACAGTGTTATGAGAAAAGTGAGAGGAAAGATGTGTGACAAGGAGACTGTGTGAGAGAGAGGTGTGGGCAACAGAGTACGTGTGCTGGCAGAGAGAACAAGGGAGCGAGCAACAGAAAGGAGAGAAAATGCGCAAACGCGCGACATAGAGAATAGGCAAGAGCGTGGGCGACTGACACAGCGAGCAAGTGGGTAACAGAGAGACTGGTGACATAGAGAAAGTAGCCAAAAAAGAGAAAGGAATAGGGTGGGCTAAAGAGAGAGAAAGGGCGGGTGGCGGGGGTAACAGAGAGAAGACCAAGAGAAGACCGAGGGAAGGTAGGAGAAAGAGGGGGGACAGGAGAGAGAGCACATAAAAGGGCAATAGAATGTGGGCAACAGAGACTAGGTGACAGAGAGCGAGCGAGCGACTGGGCAATGCAGAGAGAGGCTGAGTGACTAAAAGAAAAAGAGGAAGGTGAAAGACGGAGGATGGACAGTAGCGAGAACTGGGTGACAAAGAAACAAAGGGCAGGCAACAGAATGAACACGTGGGCAAATGAGAGAGTGACAGAGGGCAGCAGAAAGACACAAGAGCGGCTGACACAGACACCGCAAGTGAGAGGAAGTCAGAGAGAAGGTGGGCGCCAGAGAAAGAGAGTGGATGAGAAAGTGCAAGCAGGCGGGTGACAGAGACACACTGGGTGACAGAGAGAAGTTGGGCAACATAAAGAGAGGGCAGGTAACTCTGCCAGCCATTATTTGTTGCTTCTCAGTCCCAAATTCACCCCTCGATACCTGCTCTGGAATGACATAATTCCTTTAAGCATCTCTGCTTTACAGTGAGCACAATGATAAACTTTCTTGGTAGAGGGCACGGGAGGGACACCGAAGGAGGAGGAAGGGGCTCTCCTGAAGTTTCCAGCCACTGCACATGGTGGGGATGATGACATCCAGTGGAGCTTGGCCCTAGCGACACATCCAGAACGTGCAGTCCCTCAATGACCTTGATGCCTCAGCCTGGCCTGGCAATACCCTTCCCACAGCCCTCTCTACGTGGAAACCAGCTCCCGAAGTTCTCCTGCCTGTAGTGGCGCCCAATTCCCTCTGCGGGGCCCTGAAGTTCCCCTGTGCCCCAGGCCCCCAGCCCTCCTGCATGCCGAAACCACTGGCTGCTGACGGCCTGTTCTCCCTGCCTGCTGGCCCTCGGACTGCACGCCAGCTGCAGCCGGAGCAAACCAGCAAACTGCCATCCAGTGGGCCGAACTATACCTTGTCCAAGGAGGTCTGAACCTCAGCCTTGGGAGGAGGTCTCCTTCCAAGTTTGTCCTTCCTTGAGTATTGTCCCTTGGCCCTAAGGTACCATAAGGAGTTTCCTTACATCTTATGTATCAGTTTAATAATTCTTTATATTAAAATTCCCCTGTTTTAATACACTGTTTGGTTTCAATCTCCTCACTGGACCCAGAATGATACAGTGACAGAGAGAAAGAGAGTGGGTGACAGGGAAAGGGTGGGCAACAGAGAGAGAATGGGTGATGGAGAGACGGGTAAAGAGTGGGTGACAGAGAGAGACCATGGAAGACGGAGAAAGGGGGAAGAGGTGACAGAGGGACACACCGTAGGGCGGATGACAGAGACAGACAGAGGGCAGGACAGCAGAAAGAGCAAGTGGATAGCAGAGAAGATGAACGACAGTGTGAGTGGGTGGGTGAGAGCGTGAACAGGTGGGTCAGAGAAAGAGCGAGATGGCTGGGTGACAGTTGAGAGAAGGGGGTGGTGGACAGCAGAGACAATGGAGGGAGATTGAGAGAGACAGAGGCAGGATATGAGTGCCAGAGAGGGAGCGAGAGAGTGAGCAGGTAGGCAAGAGAGAATGTGTACCAGGGGAAGAGACAGCGGGCACCAGAGGGGGGAGCAAGCGAGACACACGGAAAGCACAAGCGCGCATTAGAATGAGAGTGTGGCCACGAGAGGAGCTGGTGGGCAGGCAGCGCCAAGGGAGAACATGACCGACATAGTGTGTGCCACAGAGTCGCTGCATGTGACAGAAGATAAAGGTGTGTGAAAAAGAAAATATGTGTGCAGGGAGTCTGTGACAGCAAGTTTCAGAGTTCTCTGGCTGGGAGCGGTGGCTCACCCCTGTAATCCTAGCACTCTGGGAGGCCAAGGTGTGAGGATCGCTTGAGGTCAGGAGTTCGAGACCAGCCTGAGCAAGAGTGAGACTCCATCTCTACTACAAATAGAAAAATATTAGCCGGGCGTGGTGGTGGCACATGCTTATAGTCCCAGCTACCCAGGAGGCTGAGGCAGAAGAATTGCTTGAGCCCAGGAGTTTGAGGTTGCTGTGAGCTAGGCTGACGCCACGGCACTCTAGCCCGGGCAACAGAGCGAGACTCTGTCTCAAAAAAAAAAAAAAAAAAAGAGTTTTCTTTTACTGCTTACACAGTAGAGATAAGGAAGGAGAGGGACCGAAAGGGGAGAGAGGGAGGGAGAAAGAGAGAAATTATGAGAGTAGGGTTGTGTCAAAGAGCAGAATTATGAGTAATAGCGAGGGGGATACTTTGTGCAATGGGGAAGATGTGAGGGGATTTGTACGAGGACGGGGAGATTGAGAAAGGTTAGGAGAAATATTAGAGGAACGGTGAGAGTTGAGGAGGGGTCGTGAGAGATGGGGGAACTGTGAGAGAAAGAAAGGTAGGGATTGTGAGAGGAGGGGGTGATTATTGTGGGGAATAGGAGGCAGGGATTGACCATGAATGTTCAAGAGAGAACCCATGGGAGCGAGTGAGACACAGGCGTCAGCGTGAGAGGAACAGTGTTGCAGAATCAGTGCAAGCAGAGAGGTCTATTTGCTTGCTCAGGGAAGGGGGGAAGGAGACTAATGGTCCTTGGCCTCATTACCCCCATTTTCCTAATGAGAAAATTGAGGCTCAGAATACGCAAGGGACTTGCTTGAGGTCATTGAGCTAGTAAGCGGCAAAGCCATAATCTCAACCCAGAATGACCCAACTCTAAAGCCAGTACTCTACCACACCATGCCACCTGTTTTCCTTAAGGAAGTCAAGTAACTAGTCCAAAGATGTGCTTTTACTCCTCTGTAAGGAGACCTTTTTACTTTTAACAGCCTTAAAAACATTCTTTTTTTGAAAAGGAGACAGAACTATTCCACTGCCCTAACTTATTTCTTTGTACTACATCAAAATTAAAAACTTCTGTGCATCAAAGGACACAATCAACAGTGAAAAAGCAGCTTACAGAATTGGAGAAAATATCTGCAAACCATATATCTAATAAGGAGTTAATATCTAGAATATATAAAGAACTCCCACAACTCAACAAGAACAAACAACCTAACTAAAAAATGAGCAAAGGACATGAATTGACATTTCTCCAAAGACAAACAAATGGCCAATAAGCACATGAAAAGATGCTCAGCATCACTAATGATTACGAAATACAAGTCAAAACCACAATGATATACCACTTCATTCCCATTAGGATGGGTACTATCTAAAAAATAGATGTTAACAAGTGTTGGGGAGGATATGGAGAAAATGGAACCCTGTACACTGTTGGTGGGAATATAAAATGGTATGGCAACTATGGAACACACTATGGCAGTTCCTCAAAAACTTAAAAACAGAATTACCATATGATTTAGCAATTCCACTTCTGCATATACACCCAAAAGAACTGAAAGCACGATCTCAAAGAGATACTTACATGCCCATGTTCATAGCGGCATTATTCACAATAGCCAAGAGATGGAAGTAACACAAGTGTCCATCACTGGATGAATGGATGAACATGTGGTAGATAAATGCAATGGAGTATTATTCAGTCTTAAAAAGGAAGGAAATCCTGTCACATAACATGGATAAACCTTGATGGCATTATGGTAAGTGAAATAAACCAGTCGTAGAAAGACAAATACTGCACAATTCTACTCATATGAGGTATCTAAAGTGGTCAAAATTCATAGAGACAGAAGAATGGTGGTTGCCAGGATCTGGAGGCAGGGGGAAATGGGGAGTTGCTTAATGGGTATACTTTTAGTTTTGCAAGATTAAAAGAATTCTAGAGATGAGTGGTGATGGTATAATATGAAGGTACTTAACAGTACTAAACTGTATACTTAAAAATGGTTAAGATGGTAAATTTTATGTTATGTGTACTTTATCACAGTTTTTAACAATTTTTTAAATGGTCATCCCAACATCACCACGCCCCCCACCCTTAGCTAACTGGTAAATGCTTAGGCATTTTTCAACACAAAGCTCAAATATTTCTGCCTCTTGTGAGGCCTTCCCTTAGCTCACCGACCCCTGTAGTTGGCCATTTCCTCCTTTATGCCAACATTATGCCCTGCACATTATACCTCTTCAGCACTCATCAAACGTTAGAGTAATTATTGGTTTACGGGTCCGTTTCCACAACTAGATCATAAGCAATTTGGGGGCAGGGACCGTGTTATACTCATCTCTGTTATCTCGCAGGCCTGGGGCTTGGTAGGCTGGGAAGACTCAAGAAGGGCTTGATCAACTTAAGTTCTGGCTCTCAAAGAGCTCATACCGGAGGGTTATGTGCCCCAAAAGGAGGCACTGGGAGTTCCCCAGGCTTCAGAGATCTGATCAAATGTCCGGAACCGATTCCCACGTCCTACTCGGAGAGCGCGGGCGCGCGTCTCACAAGGCTGCGCATCAGCAGCTTGGGTCCCTGGGAGGGTCCAATGGCCACCCCACCCAAAGCCAGGGCCTGCGAGCTAGACCCGCCCGGCGGCCCAGACATACCTCTGGTAAAGAGCAACCTGCCCTGGGCTCAAGGCCTCGGCTTCCGCAGACCCTTGGGAGGCCTCCATGACCCTCGGATTGGGTCCCAGGTTCCTCGGCGGCAGCTTTGAGCTTGAATTTCGCTCGCTCCCGCCCCGCGCATGCTCTGTGCGCATCGGAAGGGGCAGGGCCAACCGACGGCCTCGCGGCCGGCCAATCCGCAGCCCTGCACTCCGGCGCCGCCGCCCGAGCACCGCCCACGAGGGTCGTGCGCCTGCGCCTACGCGCGCTGGAGCCAGGAGGCAGTGGCCGTCCGCGTAGCCTGGCGTGGGCCGCGTTACCCCGTGTTCCCTCGCATTTTCAATCCAATCCAAATCGTGCTGCGGCGAGTTCGTGTGTCTGTGTGCGTCTACGTGTGCTATCCTGGTGAATGGAGGAGACTGCCTGATATGATCTCGGCGATATTATCTCAGTCATTGTAGTGGCCGCTGGAGACCTCCTCCACCGCCTGCTCAGCCCCGCCCTCCGCGCCCCTAGATATTCTCACTTCCCTGCTCGATAGTACCTGGCACTGAGCATGCTTTGAATTCAAACACTATGGGAGGCGTAGTCCTCGTGACTTAAACTCACATAAAGAAAGGTCTTCAAGAGCCAACCCAAAGCTCTCATTTAAGAAATAAGTAGTGCTGTGGTCACCATTTCTTCAGAAGCTCCAACTGAGATGCAGTCATATTTTCAAAGGCAGAGCTAAGGGCTTAGGGAAATGTAGTGATTGAGTTTAAGTGGCTTGCTCGGGCGACGCTAAATAGGTTATCGGCCAAAAAAAGTTGTCTTTGTTCATTTACTGGTAAGAACATTATGATTCCTCAAGGCACTAATTCAGCATTTGAAAACTCACCTATTGCCCCAGTCATATATGTCCAGAGGATTTTAAGATTTTTATGAAATTCATAGACCATTATGAGTTAAAAGATCTCAGAGAAGATGGGCTATTTTCTTGGTTTGTATGACTTTAAGTCGTATGTTTATATGGCTTTAAGCCGTCTGTTAAGAGGCCTTTTACTTAATATTATACTACTCTTATCCCCATTTTTCAGATGTGGAAACTGAGGCTGAGAAAGCTAAAGTGGGCCGGCTGTGGTGGCTCACACCTGTTATCCTAGCACTTTGGGAGGATCGTTTGAGGCCAGGAGTTCCAGACCAGCCTGAGCACAAGCCAACCGCGTCTCTACAAAAAATAGAAAAATTAGCCAGGTGTGGTGGTGTGTTCCTGTAGTCCCAGCTACTCGGGAGGCTGAGGCAGGAGGATCACTTGAGCCCAGGAGTTTGAGGTTGCAGTGAGCTATGATGATGCCTCTGCACTCTAGCCCAGGAGACAGAGCGCGAATTTGTCTCAAAAAAAGAAAAAAGATAAGGTGACTTCACCTAAGGTTCCCAAGCTGGGAAATGGCAGCGCCAGAATTCAATACTAGGTAGGTATGGACACAAATCTGTGCTTTTTCACTGTAACACACTACCTATGGCTGGAAAGAAGAGGGGAGTAGTGGGAAATGAGGTTGATGTGATAGTCGGAGGCCAGGTTATGAAGGAGCTTGTTTACCCTGCTGAAGTGTTCGAATCACATCTTTTCCTGGAAGCAAGTTTGAATTGGGGTATGCTATGGTCCGAATGTCCCCCAAAATTCATGTGTTGAAACTTAATCCCCACTGTGGTGGTATTAAGAGGAGGGGCCTTTGGGGAAGTGATAAAGTCATGAGGGATCTCCCTCATGAATGGATTCGTGCCTTATGAAAGGGCGGGAGGAACTTGTTTAGGCGCTTTTTGCTCTTCTGTTCTGCCATGTGAGGATACAACATTCCTCCCCCTCCAGAGGATGCAACAAGAAGTTGCCATCTTGGAACCAGAGAGCAGTCCCTACCAGACACCAATCCTGTTGGCACCTTGATCTTGGACTTCTCAGCCTCCAGAACTGTGAGAAATAAATTTCTATTGTTTATAAATTACCAGTCGGTGGTATTTTGTTATAGAAGCACAAACACTGGATGGGTTGAGTGTCTAGGTGCCTTGGATACCCAAAGGATGAGTAGGGCGAGAAGAAGAGAATAGGAGAGAAGTAGGGGAGAATTCTCCTTCTACGGAAAGGAAAAGAAAGGTAAGAGCACAAAAATCTTCAACTCGAGCCTTGGTAAAGCCATCTCTACTTGTGCTTTGGTTCAGGGTCCACCATCATCACTCATATCCTTGGAACTGTTGAGAACTCCAGCTGAAGCAAAGCAGGCCCCTGGTTGCTGTTGTAGGCAGCTGCCCCTCTGTGGGCCGTGAAGAAAAACTAAAGGGAACTCCCTCAGGAACAGGGCTGCTGCCTCTCTGCTTCACAGCTGGCAGTGATTCCCAAAGGCCCTGATCACTAGAAAGGACCAACCCTCAGCTTGCCTGCCCATTGGCTACTGGATTTTCTCAGCCCCATTTTCACACAACTGCAGGGCTCCCCATTTTTTAAACTCCACAGCTCTGGCTGTCCCTCTCCTCCCCCTCAGTCCTGCAGTCTGCTTCTTTTGGGCCCTCCTTGGTGCCTTCTGGAGTCCTAGCTCCCATCCAGGCTCCGATGACCCAGGAAACTCCCCAGGCCGGGCTCCTAGTCCTTTGTAAATGGTCACCCACACTCACAACCTGGAAATAAGAGGGGTTGGGGGGATTTAGAGTGGGTAAATGGAGAGAATGAGAGAGAATCAAAATAATAGTTACACTGTATCCCACTTATTATGTGCCAGGCCCTATTCAAAGCACTTTATGTATGTTAACTCTCTTGGCTGTTCCTCATTATGCACATCTACACCAAAGCAAGGGCTCCAAATCCCCCTGCTTCCCTCAAGAGAATGGGGTTTTAAAAGCTCTCCCTAATTATTGTTAATTTTTAAGTGTGATAATGGTATTGTTGTGGAGGGGGTTAAGTCCTCATGTGTTAAAGATACGTATTGGAGTATTTTCGGACAAAATGATATGACATCTGGGACTTACATTAAAATACTTCGGTAGGGGAAAAAAGAGAAGGGTACAGATGAATAAAGATTGGCAAAATGTTGATAATTGTTGAAGCTTGTTACAGAGGTTCATTATCCTCTTCTCTCTGCTTCTGGGTATGATTGAAAATTTCCACGATAAAAATTTTAAAAAACAAAACTGTTCGACCAAATCTGCAAATTACACTGAGTCACCCGCACTCAGAGACCAGAAATCAGATAATGAGACTTCTCGTGGGAGAGTGCAGAACGCGTAAATGGCGAGATGGATGAGGCAGAATAGGAACAATAGCTATTACCTACACAGCCTTAAGTGCCAGGCCTCGTTCTACACACTTCACGTATGCTAAGTCTTTGTCCTCACATCAACCTTGTTAGGTGATGTATACTATTATCATCATCCTTTTGCAGATGAGGAAACTGAGGCAAGTTGACACAGCTCATGAGTGGTGAAGCTAGATTCCAAACCCAGGCAGTCTGGCTTTCAGCTTTTTGCTCTTAAACACGACACTAGTTAGATATAGAAAGCAGCTGATGGATGAAGAAAAGGATTCATTCATCCATTTACTTATTCATTTATTTAATAAACATATGTTGAGCCTTTACAAGATGGGCAGGGAAGGATCTGGGTGCCAGGGTAGAGCGGTGAGCAAAACAGACAGGTCCTCGCTATCAGGGAGTTTAAAGTTTGATGGGGGAGATGGACTTGAAACAATAATGAGACAAACGTGGAAAAATACAACGTGACGAGGGCTCAGAAGGAAAACTCCAGGCTGTTATGAGAGCATACCTTGAGCTACTTGACCCAGTCTGGAGGGCTGGGAAAGGCTTCTCTGAGGAAGTAGCATTCGAGCTGAGAGTTGAAGGGTAAGGAGGAGTTAACTAAACAAAAAGGGAAGGGAAGAGCATTTCAGGCAGAGGGAAGAGCATTTCAGGCAGAAGGAAGAGCATGACCAAAGGCCCTGAGGCAGGAGGGGACTTCATGTATATACAGAACTGAGAAGGCTAAGGCGGTTAGAACAAGCCTAGAATGGCAGAGTTGGAAAAGTTTTTTGGAGTCCCATCCCATGCCACTGGTGAGGGAACTATCACTGGGAAAGAAGGAAGTGACTGGTCCCAGGTCACACCCCCTGAATCAGTGACAGAAACAGGAATCGAACTTAGGTTCCCTGACTCCTAACCTGATGCTCTTTCCAGCACAGATCATGACTTCCCAGCACGTGAGGAGGGAGGCCGTTTGGGTATCAGAAAATGCTGCTCTTGGCGACTGAGCATGGAAGAGAGTGTTTTGGAGATAGGTATAAATAACCAAAGGAAGTCTTCATGGGCAAACAGATCAAGTGGCTTTGGGGCAGAAAAAACAGAAGAAAGTGATTTGGTAACTAAGAATTTAATTTGTTCTTCCCAGATACCTAATTAGACTTTCCCCACCCCATTTCCAGCTAGGTTCTTGTAAAATAGGTGGGGGTTTTCTTTGGGAGGGGGGAGGCATTGGGATTGAGGTTTTAATTTCCTCTTTTTTAGTGAAAGGTTTCTGTTCCTGGGGAAGCAGGAGGGAGGAAAGGGGTGGGATGGAGGGTGTACCAGCCAGGAGTCATCCCCAGCTCTGCCAGCAGGGGGAGCCGGAAACTGAATTTTCTAAGAATGGCAGCTGGCCTGGCCCCTGGGCTGAATAAACTCTTAATGGAAACTAGTCGAGTCAGCCCAGGATGAAAACTGAGGGCAAAAGAGGGAGCCGAGAGTTAGGATTATCTGCAGTCTTTGCCCTAAGTTGCAAAGTCTTTGAGGAGTGCCTTCTAAACCTGCCTTCCAGGGTTTGGGGGGAAGCAGCCACCAAGGGGAGGGAATCCTTTGACAGGGCAGTGCCGCTGCACAAAACATGGTAGCCTCTACTTTGTGCTACCTCATCCACTCTCAAGACCTCACAATTCTATCTCTAATCTCATCCTGTCTCCTGAGTTGGACCTAGATGGCAAACTAACTATAGGAGATGTCATCCTGGAAGCTGAAACTCAACATGGCACTGAACTCATCTCTTATCCTCCCCCAGACCTGTTCCCTCAATATCCCCCATCTCCATGAATGGTACTCCCAACCCCCCAGCTGTCCAAGTCAGAAACTGGAAGGCGTCTTTGAGACCTCCCTCTCTTTTGCCCCTCACATTCGATCCATCAGTACGTCCCACTGGCTCTACCTGTAAAATAGATCCCAAATCCAACCACTTCTCTCCATCTCCGCTGCCACCTTTCTGGTCTAACCCACCATTATCTCTCTCCTGGACCATTGCACTACCCTCCTGATTTATCTTCCTGCTTCTATTTGCACCTACCCCCCTACTGTCTGATCTCCACCCCAAAACCAGAGTAATCTTTCAAAAACACCGAACTGATCATGTCATGGCCCTCTTTGAATCCTTCAAAGCTTCCTTATTGCCCTCAAGTTCAAGTCCTGATCGTGGCTTACAAGGCCTTCCTGATCTGGCGCCTGATTACTTCTCCCACCGCATGTCTCACTTCTTCACAACTCCTACACATACATGTACACATGCATACACTCTCTTCTTAAACTGACCCCCTTCCAGCTACTCAGACCTTGCCTCCCAGGCCTTCTCACGTGCTCTTTCCTCTGCCTGGATTCTTCCCTTCCTTTTCGCCTCACTATCTCCTACTCACTGAGGTCTCCTCAGGTCTCCAGGAACCTTCCCTCATCCTTCCCACCAGTCATCCCCTGCGATCCCATGATCTGCCTTTATCATCGGGTTTATACTATGGAATGGAGCTCCCGGTTACCTGTCTGGCTCCCTCATGATGTGAGCTCTATGAGGAAAATATCTGTCTTTTCCACAGTTACAGCCTCACAGAGCATAGAACAGTACCTACACATAGTAGCTGATCAGTAAATATTGGATGGATGGACAGATGGATGGATGGATGGATGACTTCTCAATTTATTAATCCTGAAGGGGAGCAATGGGCACCGTGTTAGAAAACTAGAATGAGGCCTTGGGTGGGATTGATACACCCAAAGCCATAATGGGGACCAGGAATCAGGGAAGTGGGGAGGGCCAAGCATACCCATCCCAGCCATTCCTCTTACTGGTATTGCCCCTGGCTCCCTCTTATACCTGCCTCAAGACAGACCTGGAAGTAGCGCAGAGGCATCTGAGTTACACCCAGGATCTGGGCACCCCTCTTCCATTCCCTTCCTCAATCTTGTGCTGGGGCAAAGCCACCCATGCTTGGTTGTGAGATGGACGGGCTCTGGCCAGTGCCTAGTGTTGGTGAACTGTTCGAATGCCCTGTACCCAGCTGTTCCCCAGGTCCAGGAAATTTCTGGGCGCTCCCCATGAGCTCTTCCTTAGCTTCCTCATCCTTCTCCCGCAGCAGCAGAAAAACTCTCCCTACAGCACGAGTGCCTCTCCCAAAAGCAGAGTCAAGGCTCCTCCCTGGTGCCAGCCCACGAAGGGACTCCAAGCGGCACCTGATCTTAATGTTTGCGGTCCTTTTCCTTTCCTCTTTGGCACCAAAAGAGACAGACATTAAAAACTACAAGCTCTTGGGGGCAACAGGGAGGTAATGGGGATGAAGGTTAAGTTTTTCTACAGTCCTTCGAAGGCCTTGGCCCCCTGCCCAGATCTGAGTCAGGAACTGTATGTCCCAGAGAATTGGCTTCCCAACCATCTGCTCTGAGCTTAAAGAGCCTAGGGGCCCTTGCGGGAGGCTCTGTTCAAATTAGCCAAAAAAGGCAGGGCGAAGACAACACAGCAGGAGGGACCTTGGCCAGCCTGGGCCTCTGAAGGTGTGGAGGGTAGGGGCAGATACGTGACACCAGGGCACACTGAGGGCGTGCATGGCAAGTCCCAGAACAGAGAGCTCCCCTCCCAGCCCAGCTCCACTGCTTCCAGAACTGCTCCTTCCACCATCCCTTTCCATGGAACTAATGCTTTGTGAACAACAAGTACTTTATGCCAGGCACTTTCCCCGCAACAAGCAAGATGTTCTCCTCTGCCAGTTGCAGGAACCGAGGATCAGAGGTTAATTGCCTTACGAACGGTCACGCAGCAAGTACACGGCGGATTCAATGAGACCAGGACCAGTCCCCTGGTGAATGGTTGCCAAGGCTGCTAGAAAATGATTCTCCCTTTCAGTGAGCAGGTAGGCAGCCTGAAGATAATGGCTGGGAGGGGATACAGAAAGCCACACTCATTTAAAAAATAATAATAATAATTCTTTTTAAAGTCACTGACTTGAAGCTCATTTTAAAAAAAGAAGAATAGAAAGTCACATTCCTTCTATGCCTAGGACATAGCTTGCTCCATATAAGAAAAAACATGTCCTCCTTGTCCCTTTGACACACATCATCTCTAGGAATGGGTCAGGCAATCAGGACAAGTTTCACAGTGGAAATTTTAGGGTGGAGACAGAAAAAGACTTTCCGAATTTCTCACAGTCAGAGTGTGAGAGACGGTTCAGATGAATGGAGCTGGCCAAGAAGCCAGGCAGACCCACAGGAATAAGACTGACAAAGCAGCCCTCACTCCTAAAATCCTCTGCAGCCAGGGGTGTTTGCATGGATTGAAAAACCAATCCTCAGGCCTGGTTTCTAGGGGACAGATTTAGGGAAAGTAGAGGGTCTCTGGGGCTGATCTTTAGTTTACCAGTTCTCAACCCTGGATTCATGTAAGACTCACTGGGACCTTTTAATAATAATTATATTTGCAGTACATATCAGTATATCTGACAGTATATCTGACAAAGGACTAATATCCAGAATATATAAAGATATTTCTATATCTAAAAATCAATAATAAAATGATCACCCAAAAATATGGGCAAAAGACTGGAACAGACACATCATGGGAGAGGAAATATGAATGGTCAATAAGCACGTGAAAAGATGATCAACATTATTAGTCATTAGGGAAATATGATTTAAAGCCATGATGAGATACCACTACATACCCATGAGAATGGCTGTAATTAAAAAGAAAATACCAAGTGTTGGCAAGGATGTGAAGCAACTGTAACTTTCATATTTTGCTGGTGGGAGTATAAATTGATACAACCACTTTGGAAACTGGCAGTTTCAAATAAAATTAAACATAAACCCACTAATTCCACTCCAAGAGAAATGACTATGTGTGCCCAGAGAAAGACTTGTACAAGGATGTTTATAGCTTTATTTCTAATATCCAAAAACTAGGATGTACCCAGCTGTGCCCGGCTCATTTGGACAACTCAAATGTCTCTGGACGTGTGAATGGATAAACTTTGGTGTATCCATACAAGGAAATACCACTCAGCAATAAAAAGAAATGAACTACTGATCAGTGCAATAATTTGGATGGATCTCAAAAGCATTACACCAAGTGAAAGAAGCCAATCTCAAAATGTTATGTGCTGCTTCATTCCATTTATATGAAGTTCAAGAGCAATCAAAATGAATCTATAATAAAAATCAGAACAGCGACTGTCTCTGGCAGGGGCAGGGAACATTGACTGGAGCCATGGAAATATTGTATGTTTTTGAGGCAGTGGTTACATGGGTGCCCACAATTAATTGACCTCTATACTTAAGACCTATGCATTTTACTGGGTGTAAATTATACCTCAATTTAAAAACTGATGCTCAGGCCTCAACCTTGACTAATTAAATCAAAATCTCTAGAGGTGCGACCTGGACAAGGGCATTTTTTAAATCTCCCAGGTGATACTAACGTGCAGCCAGCAGTGAGAACCACTGATGACATTACTACCACCTTTCCCTGGCAACAGACCCTCTCAGCCTCCTGTGTTATGGAGATGTTTCAAAAGTGCCCATCAGAAGAAGTCTCTTCCATGATCACAAGCAGAGGTAGACAGGTGATGATGGACAGTGAGTGGAGGAAAGCACTTACCAGTATATGTTGGAGGTTGTTTCATATCAAAACATAAAGGCCCTGAATTTTGCACTTTAAAAGAGTTAAAATGGTGAGTTTTATGTTATGTGAATTTCATCTCAATTTTTAAAAATTTTTTTGTAGAGACAGCATCTCACTATGTTGTCCAGGCTGCTCTGGAGCTGCTAGATTCAAGTGATCCTCCGGGCTCGGCCTCCCAAAGTGCTGGGATTACAGACATGAGCCACTGTGCCCGGATCATTTCAATTTTTGAAATTAAAAAAAAAAAAATCAAGCTGGGAGGCTGAGGCGGGAGGATTGCTTGAGAGCAGGAGTTCAAGACCAGCCTGGGCAACATAGTAAGACCCTGTCTCTAAAAAAAAGAAAAAAGTCAAGCCAGATGCTATGGCTCACACCTATAGTCTCAGCTGCACAGGAGGCCAAAATGGGCTCCACCCTCATGACTTAATCACCTTTTAAAGGCCCCACCTCCTAATACTATCCCACTTTGGGTTAGGGTTTCAGTATATGCATTTGGGGGGGACAGAAACATGCAGTCTATAACAGCAGGTATCTTACCATGTTTCTGTTGTAGCCAAGTATTAGCTTTGAATAAATCACCAAGAATCCAAGAACTCTTAGCTGAATAGCATGGACTCCCAAAGGTCTTTCTTAAGTCCAAACCTTTCCCTGGAGCCCCGGACTCCTTTACCAAGGCCTCCTTGACATCTCACACTGAAAACATCCAAAAGAGAATTATTAGTTCCCAGCCCACCCTCAAACTTGATCTGCTCCAGTCTTCCTCATCTCTGTAAATGGCACCACCATCCACCCCGTTGCTCAAGCCAAAAACCTAGAAACATCATCTCTTCTCTGTCCCTCACCCGGTCCATCGCTAAGCCCTCTCTACTCTATCTCCAAAATACATCCTGAATCCCCCCACCTTTTCCCACCCTACTGCAAGCAGCCAAGCCTAAGCCACCTGGAATTTACCCATGGTTTCCCTATTCCCATTCCTGTTCCCAGTCCATTTTTCTTATTAGAAAATCTAATCCATACTTCAAACAGCACCCAATAATCCTTCTGAATAACATAGATCAGGTCACTCCTTTGCTTAAGACCTTTCACTGAGTTCATAGCACACTGGAAATACTATCCGAACTCCTCACTGACGCCTACAAGTCCCTGTGTGATCTGGCCCTTTCAAATCTCACCGTGTTTGTTCATTTCACTTCGGCCACATTGGCTCTTTCTGTTCTTTGAACAACCAAGTCCATTTCCACCACCGGGTCTTTGCTTTTGCTGTTCCCTCTGCCAAAAACACTTTCCCTTAAAATCTTAGCATTGCTGGCTCCTTCTTATCGTTCAGATCTCAGGCACCTCTGGGGGGGGACCTTTCCTGACCCACCTTCTCTAAAGTAGTTACCCCTACACCCTAATCCTATTTCTATCCTTCAGAGCCCTTACCGTGACGTAAAAGTATCTCATTTCTCTGTGTGCTTCCATGTTGTCTGTTCCTCCTCTATCAGCTGCACGCCTGCATCCCGAATACCCACGATAGTTCGGGCACATCACAGATGCTGAAAAAATAATTGGAATGAATGAATAGCTCAATAGTGCTTTATTGTGTTTAAAGCCTTCACCTGGTAAGGAACTCAGATTTGGAGAGGGAGGAAGAGGTTGGAGAAGGAAGGATTGTTTTTCAACTCCCTGAAGAGAACAAAACTGATTTTAAGGACTTGAGGTCTGCGTCTATCCAATAATTAGCAAAAAGTTTTATCTATTCACTAACTAAAGCTCTTCTTGACCCAGGGAGTCGCCTTTGAATTATTGTGTGTCATTGCAGGCAATAAAACAGCCTTTCTTTGTCAATATTCTCTGCTTCAAATTTGTCACTAATTCCGGCTGGCCTGGTCCCAGCCAATCTGAATGACCGACAGGCAGAGTGAATGTAATTTAATCAGTGGCTCGGCCTCCGCGGGATGAGCTTGCGGTGTCTCTGTGGGCCTCGTCCCTAAAAGGTGTCCCAGGGGCTGTGATTTTTACAGGGAATAAAGGAGGGCCAGCAGGAACCCCGCTCCCGCGGCGGGGGAATCTGGCAGGCGCCGGCTCAGGGCGGGGGCGAGGCGGGCGGGGCAGAGCCGCAGAAAGGCGGGGAGAGAGGGAAAGAGGACAATACCACGAAAAAGAATGGTCGCGGTAATAATAGTCCCTTGTACTACTAGCCGGCCCTCGTTTGAGTTTACGAACTGTTCAACCATTAGTTGATTACTGCCCCCACAGCAGCCTGCATGCGGGTTCCTAGTCCCGTGTCACCGACAGAGAAACTGAGGCCGGGGGAGGCGGCGGCCTCCCTGCAGCGCGGTGCGCCGCGCCCTGCCCGCCTCGGTGCCCGCGGCTCCCCCGCCCATCTCCTGTTGTCAGCGAGCCCGGCGGCGCCCGCCGTTGCTATGGCATTTCTGGAGTGTCAGAAGTGCCCAGGAAGCATACAAATCGACCTGCGTGAGACACAGCCCCGTGCAAAACAACTTCCAATTTACTCGCAATAATTACCACCCCCACATAATAGCCTGTACCCAGGCGGGCGAGGAGGGGGCGGATGGGGAAGGCAGAGAGGACTCAGAGAGGAAGGGAAGGAGGCCGGGCGCACCAGGCAAACTGCCAAGCCACGACTGGGGCTTCAGGGAGGGGTGGGGGAAAGCAGAGAGGTGGTCCTCCTGAATAAGGGATTGAGGAGGGCTCAGTCCTCCTAATTTGGTTCTGGAAACTCAAATGTTCTTCTGGGTGGATCATACCAAGGCATTTCATTCAGTATTTTTGAATGGCCACCTTTGGTGGTGGGCACTTTGCCTGGCACTGGGAATGCAAAGCCAAGGCATCCCGGTTCCTGTAGTGGAGAGGCTCACAGACCCCTGGGAGATTCAAACAAACAGGTACAGTCAATAAGAGCCATCATTCGTTCAACGAATATTTATTAATATATGTTTACTATGTAATATAAGGAATCGGCTCATGCGATTATGGAGGCAGAGAACAAGATCTGCAGTTGCCAAGCTGGAGACCCAGGAGAGTTGATGGTACAGTTCCAGTCTGAGTCCAAGTTCAAAGGCAGGAGAAGATGGATGTCTCAGCTCAAAGTCAGTAGGCAGAGAGGGAAAGAATTCTTTCTTTCCCCCCCCCCTTTTTTTTTCTTGTTTTACATTATATTTCTCATACTTCACAGCTGAACTAGAAAGAATTCTTTCTTACTCAGCCTTTTATTATCTTCAGGCTCTCGATGAATTGGATGAGGCTGAGGGCATTCTGCTTTACTCAGTCTACCAATTCAAATGTTAATCTCATCCAGAAACACCATCATGGACATATCGAGAAATAATGTTTAACCAAATATCTGGGCACCCTGTGGTCCAGTCGACACAAAATTAACCATGCCAGGCCAGCCGTGGTGGCTCACACCCGTAATCCCAGTGCTTTGGGAAGTCAAGGTGGGAGGATCACCTGAGGCCAGGAGTTTGAGATCAGCTTGGGCAACATAGTGAGACCCTGTCTCCATAAAAAATGTTTTTTTTAATTAGCTGGGCATGGTGGAACGCACCTATAGTCATAGCTACTAGGGAGGCTGATGCAGAAGGATCGCTTGGGCCTAGGAGTTCAAAGTTATAGTGAGCTATGATAGTGCCACTGCACTCCAGCCTAGACAACAGAGCAAGACCCCTGTCTCTAAAAAAAAATAAATAAATAAAAATAAAAAATAAAGTAACCATCATAGTTGGTGATAATTGCAAGGGAGAAAAATAAAACAGGTGAATGGGAATTGGAAGTGTTGGTGGGGTAAGGGGTGCAAATTTAAACAGGATGAGGGGAAAGTTTCACTGAGAAGGTATCATTTGAATGAAGACTTGAAACCAGTGAGGTAGCAAGCCATGCAGATTTCCAAGAGTGTTCCAGACAGAAGAAACAGCAGATACAAAGGCCCTAAGGCTCTGGTGTGTTGCAGGAACGGCAAAGAGTCCAGTGTAGCTGGAGCAGAGTGAGCAAGGGAGAGAAGAATAGGAAAGCGGCAGGAAGAGATCGCCCAGGCTATCTAGGCCAGCATGAGGCCTTGTACCACAAATGAAGCGAGAGCCACTGAAAGATTCGGACGTGAAAAAGTGACATGATTTGACTTGTGTTTTAATAGGATCCCTCTGGCTTCTGTGTGGTGAATAGACTGTAGGCCTGTGAGAGGCCAGGGCAGAGCAGTTAGGAGCAGCTTTAGGAGCAAAGGAGCAGTTATGGTATTAATACTACTGCAGTCATCTGGGTGAAAGATGATGGGAGCTTAGACCAGGATGACAGCTATGGAGATGATGAGAAGTAGTGGATTCTGGATATATTTTGGAGGTGAAGCCAATAGGACGTGCTGATGGCTTGGATATGGGGTGGGATGAAAAGAGAGGCGTCAAACATGATCAAAGAAGGTGCCTTGGGGCAGGCGGTGTGGTATGAAATGGAGGTCTAATTCACAGGGACTTGGGAGTTAAGTGGAGCTACACTCCTGCCCTTCTCAGCTGTGTCACCTTGGGCAAATTGCTGCCCAGCTCTCTCTCTTTTTTTTTTTTCCCGAGACAGAGTCTCACTCTGTTGCCCGGACTAGAGTGCCATGGCATCAGCCAAGCTCACAGCAACCTCAAACTCCTGGGCCCAAGCGATCCTCCTGCCTCAGCCTCCCGAGTAGCTGGGACTACAGGCACGCGCCACCATGCCCGGCTAATTTTTTTTTTCTATTTTTAGTAGAGACGGGGTGGGGTCTCACTCTTGCTTAGGCTGGTCTCGAACTCCTGAGCTCAAGCGATCCTCCTGCCTCGGCCTCCCGGAGTGCTAGGATTACAGGCGTGAGCCACCGCGCCCGGCCTGCTTCCCATCCCCGAACCCTTTTCCTCATCTGTAGGAGCTCACAGGGTGGGTTGTGAAGATTTAATGAAGTGATTATGTAAAATCCCCAGTTCCACAGCTGATACAGAGTAGGTGCTCCCTGAGCACTTACTGTTCCCTTGACCTTCCTTTTCTGAGGAAGCTGGAGAAGCTTCACAGCGGAGCTGAGACTGGAGGCAGCTGTGAAGGATGAGTGGGGCTTTGTTAGGCAGAAAAGAGGTGCACAGGGGCTCATCCTTCACAACAGGCAGGCGGAATGAAGCCAACGGCCAGACAGGCCTTAGTGGAAGTCTTGGGGGTGGGGAAGACTGCAGGACGACAGGGAGCACCTGGGCGCGGAGACCGTGTGAGGGAAAGAAAGTCACGCACAAAGAAAGGCACCCCAGCGGGGAGGTGTGAGGGGATGAGAGGCCAACCTCCTGCCTCCCCAGCTCTGCCTTAGACCAGCCCTGGCCCAGAGGACCTTTGAAACCTTCTGAGCTACGGGATGAAGCTGGTCATTAACTATGGCGCACCAAATTCCCAGCACGCCGAGGAGTTACTGAGGTTTGTGCTGTGTGGAATCACACAACAAACATCTGGCTTGGCTACTGGCCAGGACAGGCCTCCCCCCTCAGCCATACAACACACTGATTGCAAACATATGGCCCCCAAGGAGGAGGCTCTCCAAAACGCCTCAAGAGCCATCTTTGCATTCTGGCCTGAATCGCCCCTGCCACCAGGGGCCTCTTACTCCCTTATTCCTTGTACAAAAGCATGAATCCCCCTTACATGGGACCATTAGGCTCACACTGAGGAAACGCCCCCACCAGAACCACAAACAGCAACCTCTCACCTCACAGGAGGCCCTGACGTCAGACTGCCTGGGTTCCTCCCTCACAGGCTTGACGCAAAGCTCGAATGGGATTATCTGAGGCTAAGCCTCAGGGGCTCCAAGTTCTGAAAATAATGTGGATTTTACCTTAGCCCCCCACTCAATAGTACCGATACCATTATGTGACTCCAAGTAAAGGTTATACCGAACTATAAAAAGGGTAAGAAAGTCTAACCGAGTTCTGATTTTTCCTGTGATGACTCCTTTGATGGAGTTCTTTGAAATATCAATTATCATATTATTTTCCAAAACATTTTTGTTATTGTCCCTGCCTTATGAATGCCCTAAGCATCCTTATTGCACAATCGGGCTCCAGAGAATGTGGATTTGGAAACTGTAACGGGCCCCAGACACATTCTCGTTGGCCAGGATCACCTAACACTCAACAGAATTTACTACCTGCCAGGCAATGTTCTAATTCATTTTATCCTCACAACAAACCCTATGAAGTTGGTACAATTATTCTCCTTTTACAGATGGGAAAGCTGAGAATCAGGGGGGTGAACTGACTTGCCCAACGTCACAGCTAGTGAATGTTGGTGGAGGTTTTGAACACAGGTAGTCTTGCTTCAGAGACTATATCTTACCCACTCTGTCACACTGTTTCTTCAAACGATTGGATCAAACCATGGTGACACAGGTGAAAGCCTTGTATTCCAAGGGGCTGGGACGAGTTAAGAGAGTGGGTTTGGTTGTTGGATAACCCTCTCCACAGCTAGAAACCCAACCCCAAGCCTGCATCCTCACTGTGAAATACATGAGTGCTCAAACTGGCAACCGAGTCGCCCTGTGTCCCACTTTGGGGAGGCATCTGTGACAGTTTTAGATTAAATAACTTCCAAAGGTCCTCTCAATTCAAGGAGCTGAATGAAGCCTTAATTCTACCTTGGGCCTGCCAGCTGTCTTCTCCCAGGGTGCAAGCAGGCCTTTTGCAGTCCCTTTGCCGACCCTTTCACTCTGCCCTCCCTCAAAAGGGCCATGGGGGCGCATCAGTGTGTCCTCAGCGCTTGCCTTTCTCACTTGGGTGGCGGCAGCATGACAGGCCTGGGACGCCTCATCCCTCCGGGCTGGAGTTGCCATCTTTGTCCTGGTGCCTGGTCCAGACCTTTCCTCTGAGCTGGAGAACCATCTCTCTAACTGCCTCCTCTGTAGTGTCCCTCGTGTAAGTACTTCGCACTCCACCTGCAGTGTGACCTCGTGGGTGACTTCGTCCCTGGGAACCCCTTCCTCTTTCCGTGTTCCTCTTCTCTATGCATGGTTCGGCCGCTTATCCCTGTGCTTGAGGCAGGACCCCGGGCGTCATCCTCAAGTTTTCCTTGCCCCCCCTCTCCACATCCCATTGGTCACCAAGGCCTGGCAATTTTACCACCTTTTTATCTCGGGAAGCCACTCCCTTCTTTCCATCCCCACCACCTGAGGGATGAAATAAAATGCAAACGCCTTCTGCAGCCTCCACCCAGCAGCCAGAGCGAGCTTTCTAAAGCCAAACCTGGGCATCAACTCCCCTGCCCAAAACTCATCTATGACTTTATTTCTCTCAGGATTAAGTCCAAATTCCTGGACACGTGGGACGAGGTGCTGTGCTATTAGGCAACTCATTTTACACGATGGGCTCTGGGGTCCATATGAACCTCCATTCTGATGCCAGGCCGGCCACTTAATACCCGATGTGACTTTCTTTGGTAAGCTTCTTAACCTCTCGAATCTCCACCTTTCTCATTTGCGAAGTGCGGTAATACTAGTACCTCGCCAGCAGGGTTGTTGTGAGGGTGAGAGGAGAGAGGGCGTGTAGCGCACCGAGCCCGGTGCCTTGCACCTATGCGCTTCAATCACTCGCTGCTGGTCAGATGCGGTTATTATAAGGTTGTCAGTACCAGCAATATAATTTAGTATTGATTTAATCAACTCATGATGAATAATTGTGATTAATAATGTTATATTATATTATAAATTATTACTATAAGGTTATTACATTAATTTGGATTTTGTGATTATCTCTCCAACCTAGCATCTCACAAGTCCCATCCCCCTCTGCCCTTGCCTTTACTTGTCACGCGCTTGCCCCAGGCTTTCTCACCTTCTGCTCTCTCGCCCTGGAAGGTCTCTCCCCGTCCTCTGATTCCTCCAGCCCCTTTTTGTTTTGCTGAGTCCCTTCAGGTGTCAGCTCAGGCACCAATTTCTCTGTGAGGCTTTCGTAGAGCCTCCCCAAGAGCAGTGTAGATGGCCCTTCTATGGACCCCACAACACCCTGTGCTCCCCTTCTCAGACCATCTAGCTATCATGTTTCTAACTACTCCTTGTCAGACTCATGGAATGAGGTCGTCAGTTTGATGAGGATTGTCTTTTTTTTTTTTTTTTTGAGACAGAGTCTTGCTCTGTTGCCCCGGACTAGAGTGCCGTGGCATCAGCCTAGCTCACAGCAACCTCAAACTCCTGGGCTCAAGTGATCCTCCTGCCTCAGCCTCCCGAGTAGCTGGGACTACAGACATGCACCACCATGCCCGGCTAATTTTTTCTATATATTTTTAGTTGTCCGGCTAATTTCTTTCTATTTTTAGTAGAGACAGGGTCTCTCTTGCTCAGGCTGGTCTCGAACTCCTAAGCTCAAGCGATCCTCGCGCCTCGGCCTCCCAGAGTGCTAGGATTGCAGGTGTGAGCCACCGCGCCCGGCCGGCCGATGAGGATTGTCTTATTCACCACCATATCCCAAGCTCTTAGCACTCTGCAGGGCACATAGTCGTTGTTTAATAAATGTTTGCGGAATGAACAAGAGATTGGCCTGGCAGCAATCAGCAATCAGCACTCCCCCAACCCGCGCCCCCTCTTCAGGGGGTCCTCGGCCCCTAGCCAAACCTCTTCAAAGCCAAAAGCCAGCCTGAGCAAGAGTGAGACCCCGTCTCTACTAAAAATAGAAAAAATTAGGCAGAGGTGGTGGCACAGCCTGTAGTCCCAGCTACTCGGGAGCCTGATGCAGGAGGATTGCTTGAGCCCAGGAGTCTGAGGTTGCTGTGAGCTAGGCTGACACCACGGCACTCTAGCCCAGGGCGACAGAGTGAGACTGTGTCTCAAAAAAACAAAAAAGCCAAAAACTGCTAACTGAGCACAGAAGCGGACTGAACAAAAGCAGGTGAGTTGACTACGTGGTCACTGTGAAAACTTTCTGTGCCTGCCCTAGAGGTATTTCTGTCCTTAGGTTCATAACTCTGTCACTCCCTGTGGGCTTAGTGAAGGTGGGGTTGTTTTTCGTCATCAGTAAAATGGCAAATAAGCCCCACATTGAGGAGTCACGGAGATTCACTGAGGTAACACATGGAGGTGCTTTGTAAACTGTGAAGGGCTGCATGTAACTCTTACAGATGATCAAACACAGGAAATGTGTTGCTCGTCGGCTTGACTCTCTTCAAGACCTCATGCAGACAAGGGCCCTCCTGTTTATACAGCATTATCTCTAGCAATCAGGTTACAATTGATTGACATTATCACTTTCTTTATATTTGGCAGATTCCCAGCCTGCGGCAACACGCTGGTCACCAGAGAGACCTAAGAAGCACCCTCGTCTCATTGGTATCATATTTACAAACGAACCCTTAAAGTGGATTATTTTGCAGATGGCTGATCTCATCTATTCAATGTTGATTCTATTAGTTCCAATTTCAGAAGGTGACATTTTCTGACTTTGTCCCCTTAAGCACAAGCAAAAGCCATGGATTTTTGTTTTTGTTTTCAGAAGAGAGAAAGTACAAGGTGTGCTTGGGGAGCAGTGAGGAAACCAGACAGATGGCGGGGAGGGTTTGGAGGGAAACTGCAGGATATACCTCTCATTCGTTCGTTCGTTCGTTCAGCACCCACAGCATGTCAGCGAGTGGCTTAGGTGCTGGGGATAGAGAGGCGAACAAGATTAACCTTATGGACCTCACAGTCTCCTGGAGAAGACAGACAATTAAACAGACAATTTGAATACAGTGCGGCAGATTCTATGATGGGAAGAACAGGAAAACTGTGTGAGAGCCCCTAACCTTCCCAGAGAATTCCCACAGTTTTCCCAGAGGAAGCAACGTATCGGCTGAGACCTGCAGGATGCGTGAGTCGGCCAGAAACAAAGTTAGGGGAGGAGGGCAAGCAGGGGAGTGGAGTGGAAGAAAAATGTTCCTGGGAGAAAAATCAGTGTCCAAAGAATCTGAAGAGAGAAGGGGACAGGGTGAATTTGAGGGCCTAAAAGAAAATCAGAGATTACAGGAATAGAAGCACCACGGGGGTGGTGGCAGGTGACCGTGTGGGTCTGACATCCAAAAAAGAAGACGTGGTTGTAAACAGAGACTTGGGAGTTGTGAGCTACTGCTGTCCTTCTGTTGGGAAAACAGCCTAGGACCACGCTGGGGCGGGCTTGCAGAGACAGCCCGAGCAATTTGGACTTGATTCTAAGGCACTGCTTTCAAACAAGAGGTTTTGAAGAGAAAGTGACACAATTCAAGCTGAGCTCTAGGGAGCGGGCAGCAGTGTGTGGAAGAGAGACTGGGGTGGGAATGGAGGTGGCCGTGGGGATGGAGGAGGAGGGACAGTGTGAGGGGTGCTGAGGCGGCACACTCGACAGGACCACGGCAGCCCGCTTCGTCTCATACCAGCTGGAACTGGCTCATACCAGCTCATACCCGAGAGCCAACTGTCAAATTTTCAGGAACTTTCTGAGCCACTTGTTAAAAACTAAAAGAAACCAATATTAACTCTGTGGTTTTTTAAGAGACAGGGTCTCACTAAGTTGCCCAGGCTGGAGCACTGTTTACAGGCATGATCCCACTATTGATCAGGACAGGAGTTTTGACCTGCTCTGTTTCCAACCTGAGCCACTTCACCCCTCCTTAGGCAACGTGGTGGTCCTCTGCTCCTGGAAGGTCACCATATTGATGCCAAACTCAGTGCGGACGCCTGATTGGCATAGCACACTACAGCCAGAACTCAAGTGATCCCCCAGCTTCAGGCTGCTGAGTATCTGGAACTACAGGCGTGGGCCACCACGTCCGGCTTACAATGAGGCCAGGTTTGGTGGCTCACGCCTGTAATCTTAGCACTTTAGGAGGCTGAGGCGGGAGGATCACTTAAGGCTGGGAGTTCGAGACCAGCCTGAGCAAGAGTGAGACCCCTGTCTTTCTACAAAAAAGTAAAAAATTAGCTGCGCATGGTGGCATGCGCCTGTTGTCCCAGCCACTCAGGAGGCTGAGGCAGGAGGATCGCTTTGGCCCAGGCGCTGGAGGTTGCAGTGAGCTGTGATGGTGCCACTGCACTCTAGCTAGGGCAAAAGAGTGAGGCCTTGTCTTAAAAAAAAAAAAAAAAAAGAAAAGGAAAAAAAGAAAAAAAACTTATAATGAAGTAAATTATATTAAATACAAAGGTAATAAATACTAAAAACTCATCACTTCCTAATTATTTTACTACATTTTTGGCAATCAGAAATTAGCTGCTGTCAGATTGACCGTTGGCAAAAAAAAGAAATCGGCAAACACTACAAATCAGGACTTGATTGTTCTGCTGATTGTCTAGAGTTAAGGATGTGATGGAGAAAATGTTAAAAATGCAGATTAAACTTAGAAGTGTGTTGTGACTGTAGCCATTACACTGTGAATAGCACAAAAAAATTGCTGGGCGCAGTGGTATGTGCCTGTAGTCCCAACTATGGAGGGGGCTTTTAAGCCCAGGAGTTTGAGGCTGTAGTACCCTGTGATTGCTTCACACCTGTGAATAGTCACTGCACTCCAGCCTGGGCAACATAGTGAGACCCCTATCTCCAAAAATAAAACAATTTTATGGAAATTTCTTTTAGTGTTTGGGAACTATTATCCAAGTCAGCAAAGAAGTCACTCACTTCATTTGTCATTGACAGATGAGTGAAGTTCCAACATATGTCTGTTGGTTCACTTTTGTCTTATTTGTTAATGCACACAAAAATATCAACCAACACTCTTATCAGAACTTTATCCATTACAACCATAACCATAGGTTGGCTGTGGATACAAGAGTTTGGCGAAAATCAATGAAAGCATTCCGTGACAATCAACTGGCTATATGCAATTCACAATAAAGAGTATTGTATATTTCATTATCATTTGTAAATTGTGTTATACATCCTTTATATCAGTGAAATTTATAATAAACTATGCTTATATTAATATATACATCAGCACATTTTTTCCAGAAAGCCAGTAAGTTAATCACTCACCAGCACACCACTGATAACACATGCTCGCCATTGCTACAAAAGGTAAGGAAAATACATAAGTATAACTACAGGAAAGTCCTGGGAATAAACTGAAAGGCTGTTGTCTCTTGGGAATATTCTGTTATTATTATTTATTATCCAAACACTACAATATTCTCAGAAACCAAAATGGTAGAGAAAATTTACCCACAAACTCCCGCCTGAGCAAATCGAACCTTTTCATTCATTTTTCACTGCTCCGTTTAGGCTTTAGGATTGATCTTTGTGTTTGGGGAATTTTCCAAGCTCAACAACCCGGGTCAGATAAGTGGATTTCTGATTCAGGAGGGAATAGTCCTACCTAAAAATACAGCATCACTTTTGGATATCTAGTTTATGTCCAAGGTAACATGAAACATAAGCAATACATAAACATAAACATAAACATAAGCCCTGTGGAGCCCCTGAGACCCAGCACTTGCCTAGCTCTTGGCATTGGGAACCCAAGGTCGTGATGTCTGCAACTTACTTTCAAAGGGTTCAGAAAAATAGATGTGTATGTGTGTGTGTACATATACACGTATAAAAATAAAGCGAAATATGGCAAAATGTTAATGATTGTTGAATCTAGCTGGTGACTATGTAAGTGATCGTTGTACTACTCTTTCAGCTTTTCTGCATATTTGAGAATGTTCATAATGGAAACTACATATATAAAGAGTCAGTGCAAGGTGCTGAGGCGGGAGGGCACCGCTTGTGTTCAAGAAGCGGCAAGGAGGCCAGTGTGGTTGGAACAGACTGAGCCAGAGGGAGGGGGTAGGAGACGAGGTCGGAGGCTGGATTGTGAGGAGCTTGCAGGTCTCATGACGACTGTGGCTTTTAGTCTGAGTGAGGTAGGTGGAGGCATTGGGAGGACTGCAGACACTGTGCTATTTATTTGTTCTTTTGTAAGTTTATTATGAAAAATCTCAAACATATACAGAAGCAGAGAGTAGGGTAATGAACCCCCTGTACCTATCACCCACCTTCAACTTTACCCGTGTGTGGCCAGTCCTGTTTCATCTATACCCTCACCTACTTCCTCACCTACTGGATTATTTTAAAGCAAATTGCAGATTGCTTGTCATTTCTTCTGCGAATCCTTCAGGATGTGCCCCTCAAAGATAAAGCTTCTTTAAAAAGCTATGATTATCACATAAAAATGAACAGTTATTCCTAAATATTGCTAAATATGGATTCTGGACATATTTTGAAGGTAGAGCCACCAGGATTTTCTGATAAAATTGTATGTGGAGTGTGAGAAAAGATGAATCAAGGATGTGTCCAAAGCTTTTGGTCTGACTCCCTGGTAAAACAGAATTTGCAACGACACGAGATGGGAACTATGGAGAGACTGGTTGACGCAAGGCAGGGAGGGGGCTGGAGGATGGTCTCACTCTATCTGTACCTGGCTTAGCAACAAGGACACAGGACTTGGATATCAAAAAATCAAAATGGCTCTGTAAACCATGAAGTACTACCTAAGTCCTAGCTGTTTGTATCATTCTTCTTCAAAGCTGCGCTGTTGCGCTGCTGACTGGGGTGTGAGGCCCAGCCTGCTGGAGGCAAAGGGATATAAACCAAACCCAGTAAAGTTCTGTTTGCTTCAGTCTGCCTCCCTACTGAGATGATCTCTAAGGTTTCTTCCAGCTCTAAGATTTTAGGAATCAAAATGGAAGCCTTAAAAAGCCTTATAACAAGCCATTTTATTTGGAAACCTGTTCATTCCAATGATATAGGCTCCACTGGCTAAGTCCACTATTATAACCTAGGATTAGAATGGAAATCTTCCCCACATTGGGGCTAGTTGCTAAAAAAAAAAAAAAAAAGAAAAAAAAAACCTGTTCTAGTTTAACAAATAGATTTAAAAAACCAAAACAAATTTAAAATGTTGTTAAACGTAAGTCTCCTGGTGATGTGAGGAGTGTGTGAGTTGGCTCACCAATTAGCATCTAGGAAACCACTGCATTTGTGGAAAGAACCAACTTTGAGGCTTCTCATTTTCCACATTTGCTTTGGTTCCTTAGCTAAAATTCAAATCATTTCTATCATTTGCTGAGATGAGATTCAGAACAAAGCTAGAAAGAAGCCAAGTGCAGCCAAGGGTGTGTTGAGCAGGGTGGCAGCAAGAGCCCACCAGCATTCAGGACTCCGTGCCCGGTGCCCAGTCGCTGGCTCCTGCCCTCTGGCCTTCTACATCATAGTTTCACCTGCTTTTTTCTCAAAGGTACCGTTAAGATTACTTCTGACCTGGTTCCTCATCAGAACCGGCTACCTGGATGAGCTCCACTCTCTTGGCAAGAGAGAACCATGCTTAAGCAAGATGTCTGGCAACCCCACTTTCTTCACAACCCTCTCATCCCTGATTTGGTTGGGCAGAGTTCCTGCAGAAATTCCCTTTCTCCTGCTTAGGCAGAGGTCCTGGGACCCTAGGTTTGATTGCTCTCAAGCCCCAGCCAGTTGTACTTTGGAGTCCGCAGCGCGGAAGACAGAGAAGCCCTGTGGGGCCAAATCTGGGGTTGTGACCCCTGGGCATGCCTGTCTTTATTTGATTAGTTTGGACATTGCTCAGTTCTGGGGCAAGACCAAGTACTCTGTAGCTCCTGACTCCAAGCCCAGGATGCAGCCAGGGGTGGAGACACTGCTCCAAGCCACAGTGCCTCAGCAAGCTGTTAAAACATTGCTGACTACAGGCCTGGGCGCCAGGGACAACCATTTGACATGCCCAGCTAAATATGCAAAGTGACTTCACATGTTTATCATGTCTCATATAAATACGTCCAAAAATGATTTTCTCCCTTAAACCTGTGACGGTGGGATGATTGAGCTTGAGCGCTCTGCTCCAAGTTAAATGCACGGTGTTAAATCAAAGTGGAGACATGCAGCAACATCTATAGGGCAGTGGCTCTTAACACAGAGAAACTGCTTCCCAGGGGGCATTTGGCAGTGTCTGGAGTCATTTTTGTTTATCACAACTGGGTGGGGGATGGGTGGGTGGTGGATAGAGGCCAGGAATGTTAAACATCCCACAATGCACAGGACAGCTACTGACAACAAATTATCTGGCCCCAAACGTCAACAGTGTCAAGTTCTAAAAGTCCTGCTTTTAAAGGAGGACAGAATGGTTTTGTTTTTAGCGGTAAGACACACTTTATAGGGTAACAGGAACTAGAGAGCTGGCTGAGGTTGAAATCACAGGCAGGGTATCCGGCAGGCTTGAGATTGAGGAAGCGGTATTAACAGCAGGCCCCATGAAGCAGGGGGCACCTCTTCCTGAGACTGGCAGGCAAATGGCATGATCCTACGTATTTGGGGAAGCAGGGACAAGTTGACTTTCTACATGGTTTCTGGTTTGCCAGGTCCTCTGAGGACTGCAGTGGCAGCTGGAGAATGATAGAGTAGCAAGCTCATTGCTTTGCAATGTCAGTAGCTCACACACTTATGACCCTGTCTGCAGCTGGAGATTTTCACCCTGCATTTGGCAAGCTGGGAACAAGAGTGGGAAAAACAGATGAGCCGGGCCTGTGGGTGGGGCTAGTGCAATAAAGACAGGAGAAATGAGGGCACTATTTTTAAAGCCAGGAGAACTTAACAGGGTAGAAGGACCTCACCTGGTCCTGGCCAAGGGGGAGATCAACACTCTGGCTTTCTTGGCTCTCTCTACTCCTTGGTTAGTTGCTGCTCCTTTCCCAAGTCTGGTGTGTTCTACCTCCCACACTGCCCAAGAGCAGCCCATAAAAGACCCAGGAAAACTTGGATCACAGGCTGCCTAAGCATGCCTGAGAATTCAATCACTTTTCATGTTATAAAGTGAAATGGCAGAAAACTAAATTTTTTAAAAAACCCACAAAACCAAGAGGCAATGAATCATGCTATAATATCTTTAATTAAGTACAAACACCTTTTTAACATGTCACCTAGAGACCATTTCACCCACTGCTCTGTTTGGCTGCCAGTCTCTTATCCCTCTCTTCAGCAATGGTGAGGCGGATACCTTTTCCTCGGGGAAGAGAAATCCATGGTTTGTTGCCCTGGAAGAGAAAACAAGAGAATCAAAACCTATACATCAACTCCATTAGTAGCTCGACACATGCTACACTGTCATCTCATTTAACGGAACTGAAGCCTGTTTGTGAAAGCGCTCACTGTCAGCTAGGCAAGCATTAAACACTCAGATGCTGGTTTACACCAGAAGTACCCATTGCCTCTGTTGCCGGGGCCATTCTATGAAACTTGCTGTACACCCTTCATACTTCATGTCCTAGAAGCTTACTGGGTGCATAGCAGATGCTCAATATTTATTGAGGTGCATCAAAGTTAAGTAGTGCCTAAGGCTGATCATTAATTTCTAAGAGAACACAACCACAAATAATTTAAAAACCTAACTATATATAAGGTATATTCATTCCATTACTAGCACTTGCACCAACCAAGGTGATCAGGTGCTCCCAGGTACCCCACTGACTGTGACACTGAAAAAGCACACGTTTGACCCAGCCCAGCTCCGCGTGAGCCCTGAGAAGAGGCTTTGCATTAGGCTAGGCGGAACCAGCTAGGAGCCTAGGTGCTGCAATCCCAGCAGCATCTGCGCTTACGTTTCCCTGGGCTAGAGAAGGGAAATCAGACTTACTTTGCCAATAACAAAAATGTTGGAGAGCCGAGTGGCAAAGCTGTTGCCATTGGCGTCTTTCACGTGAACCACATCAAAAGACCCAGGATGTCTTTCCCTGTTGGTGATCACACCAATTCTTCCCAGGTTAGCACCTCCAGTCACCATACACAGGTTACCTAGGTAGGAAGAAGTAAATCATCTGCTTCAAGCAAAGCACCATGCAAATTTCCAAAAAACCGTTTTAACAAATGACAAGCAGCTCAGACACAGGTCTAAAGCAAATTTATTCATCCTTCCCCCCATTTGAATTTATGCCTATGGATCTGTTGCCCAAGCTAGGACTCGAGGCTCTTGTAAGAAATGTTTGTTTTTATACCAGACCTCATCTCAGCCACCCAGAATATTCTAAGCATTTTGGCCTCTGGAAGTAAAGATATATACTATAAACCTGGAGGTTGGAGCAGATGGCTTAAAAACAAAAGAAAACCAATACTCAGGAACTGTGTGATTCACAATGATCAACTGAAAAACAACAACAGAACAGTTGGGTACCGTGACTCATGACTTGGGAGGCTGAGGCAGGACTGCCTGAGGTAAGAAGCTCAAGACCAGCCTGAGTCACATAACAAGACCCCGTCTCTACAAAAAATAAAAACAGTTGGTCTTGGTGGCACACACCTGTAGTCCTAGCTACTCGGGAGGCTGAGGTGGGAAGATCACTTCACTTGAGCCCAGGAGTTCAAGGCTACAATGAGCTATGATCGTGCCACTCCACTCCGGGCAACAGAACAAAATCCTATCTCTTAAAAAAAAAAAAAAAAAAAAAAAAAAAACAAAAAACCCAAAACCCCAGCTTTTATACTTGGGCCTCAAAGAGGATAACCAGGTAGCACAGAGGATGCTTACTAGTGTCAAACTTGATGAAATCAGTAATCTTGCCAGTCTCCAAATCAATCTGAATGGTGTCATTCACTTTGATGAGTGGATCAGGATAGCGGATGGTGCGAGCATCATGGGTCACCAGATGAGGGATTCCTTTTGTGCCCACAAAGATTTTTCTCACTTTGCACAACTTGTACTAGAAAAGACAAGGGTTAGCCACATTCAGTCCAACTCACATGCACTATACTCCAGAGTGGATAAAATAGGTCTTTCTGGCTTGAAAACACAATTAGCAGCTAAAGTCAATAATCCTACATGGGACCCACGGGCTTCCTGAACTTAGTAATTGTGGCCTTGATTTTTCTTCCCCCCCTCCACAAATGTATGCTGCATACAGCCCCTTCTCTGGGCTACTCTTCCTAACATTTATTTTCCTATCTCTACAACCCCTCCATGTTAAGTGCAAGGCACTGAAGAGCCCCACTATTTCCCTAAGGAGGACACTGTAACTTCTAAGCTGGTCGGATGACTGCCACCACTGATTGTCCTCCTCCAATATAAATCCCACTCCAGCTTGCCAGGCTTTTAAAGCCTCATGGGGCCCTCAGAATTCTTCCCAACTCACTCTAATCTCTAACATGTGCTCTTTCTTATCTTAATGGCTCCCTCTACATCACAACTGAGTTTTGTCTAACAAACAGCAATTGCATTACCAGTTCATCTAATCAACAAATACTTCACAAAGCTTTTCAATTTTGGATCTTCACTCCAATATCCTTTTTAAGTAAATCAAATCACCACAGATGCCATTGGACATGCCCTCCAGCCTGCTGATAACAAGGCAGTGCACAAGGAAATTAGGAGTCACAGCAGCCAATCGAATTAACCTTCATTTACAGCCAGTAATTCAAGAAGCCCTAAACTTTTGTGTAAAACCATCACAACAAACTGGATTAAGCAATCAAAGACTGTAATCTTCTTTTTTTAATCTCAAATGAGTGCCTCAAGGATTACAGTTTTCTGGCCCCTTAGCCTTAAAGGGCCCATACTTCAGGCACCCATAAACAAGTTCCCAGAAATCATTCTCCCTGCCTCTAAAAGAGACAACCAGGAAGTCACTGTTCAACTGGAATTCATTTCTACCAAAAAAAGAAAATGTGCTGAGGAAGTTAACTTCAAGTTGGGGTCACTTAGACACCAAGCAACAGATTGCTCTATGGCTATGAGCAAGACTTAATAACATGACAAGAAAATTGTACATAAAATACAATCTCAACAAGTTGCTAACTGGCTATTTCCAGGTATGAGATTTTAAGTAATCTTAATCCACCTACCTCAGTACAATAAAGCAGCCCATGTGTTCAATGCAAGCTCTAACTTAGAATTAAGTCATTTTAGCGAGTAAAGACCCAGTTTGCTTGCAACACTCACCTTGGCCTCCTCAGGTGTGATACGATGAACAGCAAAGCGACCCTTGGTGTCATAAATCAGGCGGAAATTCTCTCCAGTCTTGTCAATGCTGATGACATCTGATACCAAACAGCAACTAAAGTTACTACAGCGACTCCCCCACTACCCCATGCTGAGCAACCACAGCTCTATAGAAAAACAAAACAAAAAACCCGAACCCCCCCGTGTGCTTCCCATTTCAAATACCAAGGATTCTAAAGGTTAATGATGACAGCTACATAATCTTCAATGTTTTGAAACTTTTTATGTCTCCACATAAAATTTAAGGTCATGCTTTATATCTTAAAGATTTGACAGGTTATACTACAAAGGTTAGAGTCATGATCAACGTGGTATTTTGTTACCATATTGGCTTCCCATTAATAAGTGTCCCCAGAGTACTTAAAACTTCCGCTTACCCATAAATCCAGCAGGGTATGTTATATCAGTTCGGACCTTGCCATCAATCTTAATGAACCGCTGCATACAGATCTTCTTCACTTCATCTCCTGTCAGGGCATACTTAAGCCTGTTTCTTAGGAAAATGATGAGTGGGAGACACTCTCTCAGCTTGTGGGGACCGGTGGATGGACGAGGAGCCTGTAAAATTGATATATTTTTAAGAAGAATCACTGTTGGGATTCACTCAAACCCACCCACCAGTCCTGAGATCCATTAACTAAGACACCAAGATGGTCCATTACGCCCTGACTTGGTATTTACACAAGCGGTATAGGAAGCTTAACAAAACTTTTTCGGACCTTAAAGTTTTACAGCATTTCCCCCTTCAGTTGACCAAGCTCATCAAGAACTAACTTTGGAATCCTTAGTCCACGTAAGGGTACCATGTGGTATGTGGGATAAATGCCAGATGGCACATGGCCTAAAAGCCAAGGATAGATATTCTTCCCCAGCCCTGTCCCCAGATGAGTTGCGGGAGGCATTTGAAATAGTAGACACAGTAAGAAACAAGAATACGGTAATCAGGGATGCCTGACACATGAAGTAACTTACAACGTGTCCCTTAAGATACTTACAAACACACCGGTCAACTTATCCAGCATCCAATGCTTTGGAGCTGCTACGCGCTTCAGATGCTTCTTGGGACCGCGGGCCTGAGAGAAAGTTTTAGATTGCAATACTGTGAAATAATTTCAGGTTTCCTCTAGAACGGCTCACAAAACCTCGTGTGTAACGTCTTATAAAGTACTGCTCTCAGTTTCCTCTTCAGCAAGATGTGGACGTTAAAAGCATAAACCTCCGATGAAAGGCAGAGAAGCAAATGCACACACGGTCTCTAGCAAATACGTTAAGCTCCGTCATCTTCAACGAGCCTTCTCACTGTACTGGACTTTATTGATTGCTATCTTTCAGAACCCTGCTGCTTTAGTATTTTCCTGTTACTGGTTAAAAGTGTCTGCTCACAGAGGTTAGGTCCTTTCTAGAACACCATGCTAGTAAAATGGCCAGGAAGACACAGCCATACAGCAACAGAAATGGCCCAGAAGCCCATCTGTGCTCCTATTCGTTAATAAAATTGTAAAGTTCTTGCAGTACAAGCGTCTGGTTTTGACGCGTCTGACCTTGGCACAACCACGTGTGCTGCTCCCTTGTACGTTAAAGCCAAAAGCTGATACCAACTTTCACTTTAAAAAAAAAAAAAAAGGAAGCCTTTTTAATGCTGTGTATACACGCTTACCAGCCACACAACGTACAATCAGGCCGTGCCAAAAAGACAATGACGAAGAAAACGCTCCTCCGCCAGGAGAACCCAGCGCCACCCGCCCCCGGCTCGCAGTCTGCGCTCCCGGCCCACCCGCGGCTCTGGCCCGGGAGGAAAAGCCGCTTCTCCCGGGGTCAGAGGATGTGCGGCCGCGTCAGAGACCGAGGCCTTCCCGCCCGCGACACCGGATCTGCACCCCACGCCAGGCCGGCGTTCGCCCCTCGCCCTGGAACCCGCCCTGGCCAATCACGGAGGCCGCGCTCCCTTCGCCTCTGCCCGGCCACCCCTCGCGGGAGCTCGCGGGCCCCGGGCAGCCCGAGCTCCGGCAGGATGGAAGCGGATACGTCCCAAGAGCTCGCAAAGCACCAGCCTTACCATGGCTGCGCTAGGCACGGAAAGAGGACCGCCTTCTTCCGGTGCGCGGGGAAATCGGGGTCGGAGGCTGCGCGCGCCGGGTGCTCAAACGCTCCGCCCAGCACAGCGCTTTCCTGGCGCGCGGGGACTCTATCTTGCCACCTGCTGGTGGGAGGTCGGAGGTCCGGACCTGGGGAACCGCCGCCGAAAGAGGGCGTCTCCTAAGGGCAATTTCCTCACTCCCCCTTTTCCGCCGGTCCTCCTCCTGTACTTGCTGAGCGTCTCTTGTGTGCCTGATTCTGTGCTAGGTGCTGGGAATACAAACATGGACTAGACAAGATCTTTGCCTTCAAGAAGAATTCAAAGTGAGGCTACTTTAAGTCCCATGTACAGATGATTATATAATCAATAGAATATATTTTAATAAATATTTAATATTATTTCTTAAACGTATTTTGTCTGTCCCTTCTTCCGGGTTCCCTCTAGCCAGCCAGCCAGTCCATACTAAGAGATGGGAAGAGCCCACAACGTTTTTTTCCCTCTTGGCTTCTCTGCAGACTGCGGAGGGGATGGGCTGTAGTGGGTGGGAGGTAGAATCCCTGCTTGAACCCTGACCTCCTCCCTCTCGCCTCCGGTACAACGCATTTGACACGTCTCAGGGAAGAGAGGGGACATTAGAGATCATCTGGTTCTCTAACTAAAATATAGATCTGATCCTGCTGTTTCCCTGCTTCTAAACTGCCCTTGGCCCTCCATTTCCTGCCATGAGGGAGCAGGTCTGAGCCTGGTCTCATTGCTTCCCGCCCCCTATCCCAAATTTCAAAGTCCAAGCCACTCCAAGCTATTTTGCTCTGAGGGAGCTGGCTCTTTCAAGATTGCCTGTGGACTTGATGATTCCTCAGCTTGGAACTGCCCCGAACAGCCCAGCTCCCTTCCTGGACACCACCTGATCCCACTCCTCAGCCTTAGAGATGCATCCAGCTCAAGCCCCTCCCGTTCTGTGAGCTCCTGGTCCCCTCAGGCAGGGTAAATCCCTCATTCTTCCTGCCCCAGAGCCCTCTGTTCAAACTTGGTGACAGCACTTAGTGCATTGGGTAACAATGACTAATTTACTTGTGCGTACTCCACTAAGCTGAGCATCTTCAGGACAGAGCCTGCCCTAATGCATCTGGGCAGACCCTTTGCCACCTAACAGAGAGCGTGGCACTGTGTCTGGCACTTGGTAAATATTGTTGAATGAATAAATTGAGTCAGCATCTCACTCATTGTACCAAGTCCTACTATACTATCCCTGAGAGCATCCAGCCTGTGCCTGAATCCTTTCCACCATGGGATTAAGCTTTTAACTCATGAGGTTCCATTTTGCAAGTTTCTGTCTCTACCCTCCACTTCCGCCCTCAGCAGTCTGCAGAGGAGCAAGAGACAAAAAAATTGTTGGCTCTTCTCAACCAGACAGTATAAACTAGGAGGGCAGGAACTCTTCTTAGTCTAAAACTGGGGTACGGCCCATAATAAAACACATCATAAATGATTATGGGAAAAGAGCAATTAATTGGAGGTGGGGATTAGAGAGAAGGCGAAGGTGATGGGACAATGGAAGGTTGGTTCTGAGGTTTCCAATCTGGGGGCACTGGGAAGATGGTGGTGCAGCTAACAGAAATGATGGAGGAGTTGATGTGGGAGTGAGGGATGACCATAGGATTTTCTCTCAGGAGAGAATAGGAGAAATGGCTGGTTAGAGCTACAGATCTCCCTTAATAAAGACCACATAGCCAGTTGGGGTGAGGGTGAGGCGCCGGTCTCTTGCTTCCCAAGTCAGTGGTTTGTTTGTTTTTATACCACAGGTTGTCAAAGGACGTGAGGGAATCCAAGCACCTTTTTCACTATGTTTTTTCTCTCTCAATTTGTATTTATGCACAAATGACATTTTAACAACAATAAAGGAAATTTGGAAAGAGCTAAGTAAATCACAAACAGTACCTCCCCAAACACCCTAAACACATCATCTGTATTCATTTGTTCCTGTCCCTGTTCTCATTCTGATCTGTCTGTGTGCATGCATACTTTTACATAATTTTAGTCCTAGCATACAGACCATTTTGTATTCTGCTTTTATTATATTAGAAACACTTTCCAAGTTGCTACATAATCTTCATAATTACTGTTTTAACTGCTGCATCATATTTCATTAAGTGGATGTCCCATAATTAATAAAAGTTCTCTACTGTTAGGCATTTAGTTTTCTGTACTTTTTCTTTATTATAACTGTTGCTATGGTGAACAACTTCTTTCATACAACTTTTTCCTTCAGTTGAATGATTTCCTTACAATAAATCTATTCCTTTAACCAACATTTATGGAGTGCCTACTCTGTGTCATGCTCTGTATTATGAACTGGGGATGCAGAGATGATTCAGATCCAGTTCCTGCTCTCAAGGAACTCGCATTATAATAGGAGAGGCAGGCTGGGGAGGTGGAGAGGGAAAGCTAAGAGAAGCTCATCAGAGAAAAAGTGGTGGCACGGTAGATTGAAACACGGAGAGGGTTGCTAAATCTTAAGGATCTTGGACTTTAGTTTGTGGGCAGACAATGGGGAGCCATTGAACGATTTGAAGGAGGACAGTATCAACTTTGTGCTTTGAAAAGATAATTCTGACTCCTCCTCGTAGAATGGTTGAAGGAAGTGTGAGTGGGTTGGAGGAGATGGGCCAAGGCTATTTAAACAATACAAGCAAGAAACAGGAGGGTGAGACCCAGATCTGCGACTGTGGGGCTGAGAAGGAGGAGGCAGATTCGAAAGATACTGCAGATGGAGTATTGGCAGGATCTGACTGGGAAATGATGAATGTGCAGGGATGAGGGACAAGGAGGTAAGTAGGATGACTCCTGGGTTTCTAGCTTGGTGACTCAGTGGTGCATTCATTGGAACAAGGAGGAGGCAGAGGAGCACGCTTGGGGAGAAGATGAGAAGGTCAGTCTGAGACATGGGGCTGAAGGTGCAGGGACACCAGCCAGGAGATAAACGCACAAATCTCCCTGAACACAAACGATGTGTTTAGGATATTTACGGAGGAACTGTTTGTGTCTTATAAACACAGTTCTGAGCTCAGGTGCATGATCTGGGCTAGAGACTCGGATGTGGGAGAATTAGTGCATCTGTGATTAGTTCGTGGGAGCAGTTGGCAGTAACCCTTAGAAAGGGAGCACTATGTTAGAGTCTGAATGCTTTTATAGTAGCGTACGCGTAGTGCCAGAACGCTTTCTCAGAGGATCCCTGCAATTTTACTATACTCGTGCCAGCCTGGTATTTACTTATTTTTAACTTTTGCTAATGTAATTGTTTTAATTTGCACTAAAGAAAACCACTAGTGAGGTTGAACATTTTGCCATATGCTTATTTACTCATTCCATCTTCTCTTGTGTGACATATCTCTGACCAGTTATCTTCGAGGGACATGTTTTTCAGTTAGATTTGCACGAGTGCCTTATAAAATATAGACGTTAATCCTTTGTCTTATTTGGAGCAGATATTCTTACCAATTGGTTACTTTCCTTTTGGTTGTATTTTTCAGTGTACAAATTTTCAAGATTTTATATAGCCAAATCTGTTGATCTTTTCTCTGGTAATTTCTTCTTGTCACTTCAAAGCTTGGAAAGGTACTATCTTTTCAAAGATCGACTAGATATTCAACTCTATTTAATAACATATATTTAATTCTTTATTAACTTGAGGTTGATAAGGATAAATAAAATAAATAGATAAATAGAAAAAAAAATTCTATTTCCCCCCAAATGTTAGCTAACTAATTTTCTCACTACAATGTATTGAATGATCTTTCCTCTGTTAGTTTTGGAAGAACTTCTTTAGCATATAATAAATGAACTCATATAGTACATGGTTCTATTTCTGTAAGTGTGGGCACGGGAGATGAGTCTACGGTGAGAAAAGAACTGAGACATAAGTCCCCAGCCTCCTGTTCCAGATTATCAAGGGGGACCTGTGTGAGTGGTTCGTGGTAGTAAGTTGTGCCATGGGTGAAGCAGTCCAAGCCCCGACTCCTCATCTTAAAGACTAGCCCTTCAGGCCTGGCACGGTGGCTCACTCTTGTAATCTCAGCACTTTGGGAGGCTCAGGCAGGAGGATGGCTTGAGGTCAGGAGTTCAAGACCAGCCTGGGCAACATATTGAGACCCTGTCTCTACAAAGAATAAAAAAATTAGCCAGGGTGGTGGTGTGTGCCTGCAGTCCTAGCTGGTTGGGAGGCTGATGTGGGAGGATCACTTGAGCCCAAGAGTTCGAGGTTACAGTGAGCTATGATCGTGCTGCTGTACTCCAGCCTAGGCAACAGAGTGAGACCCTGTCTCAAAAAAAAGAAAAATAGCCCTTCCTGCCTCAAATTCTCTGATCAACTTACTGTCAGCAAGCAACTAACCAACACAGCCTACTCTTTCATATCTCACATTGCTGGGAGATGGTGAGGCAGAGTGGAAAGAGCAGAGTTTGAATCTGGCTCCGTCTGATCTTGGGTGAGTCGTTTCACCTCTCCGAACCACAGGTCCCTTATCTGGAAGACAGAGATCACAATACTTACCCCTCGGTTTGTCATAAGTATCAGAGATGATGTATCAAATGCATAGAACATAGTAGTGGCTCAGTCAATGAATTAATGCTCCAGTTGCCTCCTGGTTACTTCTGGCTGCTCCCTTCTTAAACTTATTTTTAAAACAGCTTTACTGAGGAATACTTGACATACAATAAATGGCACGTGTTTAAAGTACACAGTTTGACAATTTTGACACATGTATACACCAAATGAAACCATCTCCATAACTAAGACAATGAACATGTCCATTACCACCAAAAGTTTCTTCGTGTCCCTTTGTCCTCACGCCAGCCCCACTCATCCCACCCCCATTCCCAGCAACCACCGATCTACTTTTCTGCACTAGTGATTAATTTACATTTTTTAGAATTTTAAATAAATGAAAATCATACACTATATACTCTTTTTTGTCTGGTTTCTTTCACTCAGTGTAATTATTTTGAGACTCATCTATGTTGTTTCGTGTAGCAATAGTTTGTTCTTTTTATTGCTGAGTTGTATTCCATTGCATAGACATTTGGGTTGTTTCCAGTTTGGGGCAATTACAAATAATGAACAATTACATATGAACATGCACATACAAGTATTTTTATGGACAAATGCTTTCATTTCTCTTGGGCAAATACCTAAGAGTGGAAGGGCTAGGTCATATGGTAGGTGTGTGTTTAACTTTTTAAAAAATTCCCAGTTTTCCAAAGTGATTTGTATCATTTTACATTCCCATCAGCCGTGTGTGAGAATTCCAATTGCTCTACACCCTTGCCAACACGTATTAAGGTCAGTCTTTCTAAAAACTTTTTTATTGTGGTAAAATACACATAACATAAAATTTACCATTTTGATATTGTTACGTGTACAATGCTGTGGCATTAAGTACATTCACAAGGTTGTGTAACTATCACCACTATTCATTTCCAGAATTTTTTCGTCTTCCCAAACAGAAAGTCTGTACCCTTTAAACAATAACTCCCCGTTTTCCCCTGCCTATGGCCCCTGGTAACATCTATTGTACTTTCTGTCTCTGAATCTTTTCATCCTAAGTATCGCATATAGGTGGAATCATAAATATTTGTCCTTTCACATCTGGCTTACTTCACTTAACACAATGTCTTCGAGGTTCATCTACATCCTGGCATGTATCAGAATTTCATTTTTTAGGTTTGAATAACATTCCATTGTATGTATATACCACATTTTGTGTATCCATTCATCTGTTGATGGTCAATTGGATTGTTCCCATCTTTTGGCTATTGTGAATATGCTGTTATGGACAGTGGTGTACAAGTATCTGTCTTAGTCCCTGCTTTCAATTCTTTTGAATATATACTTAGAAGTGGAATTGCTGGATCATATGGTAATTCTATGCTTAACTTTTAACTACTAAACTGCTTTCCCCAGTGGCTGCATCATTTTACCAGCAATGCACAAGTTTCCAAATTTCTCCACATCGTCACCAACACTTATTATATTCCACTTTTGTTTTTGATAATTGCCATACTAATGGGTGTGAAGTAGCGTCTCATTGTGGTTTTGTTTGCATTTCCTTAGTGAGTGATGCATTCTTTCATGTATTTATTGGCCATTTGTATCATATTTTCTTTGGAGAAATATCTATGGATAATATCTTATCAGGTAAATGATTTGCAAATATTTTCTCCCATTCTGGGGTTTTTTTCACCACCGTCTTGAGTCCTTTGATGCATAAAAGTTTTAAATTTTGATAAAGTCAAATGTATCTATTTTTTCTTTCATTGCCTATGAAGGTCAGTCTTTTTAATTTTGGCCATTCTAATAGATGTGTAGTGTTATCTCATGGTTTTATTTTACATTTCCCTCATGGGCAATGATGCTCAACATATTTTCATGTGCTTTTTTTTTAACCATCCATATATCTTCTTTGGTGAAATATATGTTAAAATATTTTGCCCATTTTTCAAAACTGGCCTGTTTATTTTCTTATTATTTATTGCATTTGAGAGTTCTTTATATATTCTAGATGCAAATCTTTTATTAGATATATGATTTGCAAATAGTTTCTTCAAGTCTGTGGTTTGTCTTTTCATTTTTTAAAGACCAGAAGCACTTAATTATGTTGAAGTCCAATTTATCGATTATTTTTCTTGTGTGGAGTGTGTTTTTAGTATGGTATCAAAGAGATCTTTGTCTAATCTAAGGTCACACAAATGTTCTCCAATAATTTCTTCTAGAAACTTAATAGTTTTAGATTTTGCATTTAGGTCTATGATCCAATTTTGTGTTAACTTTTGTATGTAATGCAAGGTGTGGATAGAGGTTCATTTTATTGCTTATGGATAACAAATTGTTCCAGAGCCACTTGTTGAAAAGACAGCTTCCTTCTGACCACTTCAGGCTACTTCTTTATGATATTAAAAAAGTTCATTTTACTCACATAAGTCACAGATGAATAAGTTGTTGTGAAATATAAAATCATTTCTTATCACTTTCAAACTCAATCATGCTTCCCCTCACACTTCCCACCAGGTAACAACTCTAACAACATTCACTTGAGGTGAATTCTTCTAGATCTTTCGCTATGTGTGGATATATGTATCCAAATATATTATATTGTACATTTTGTTTTATTTAGATAGGATCACCCTGCATGTATTATTCTGAAACTATTTTTTTCCTACATAACAACACCTCTCAGAGATCTTTCCATATCAAAACGTAGCAATCTACTTCGCCAGTTAGGTGTTTCATAGCACTGTATTCCGTAGTACCACTGTACCTTACTTTGTTTTACCATCTCCTTATTGATGAATGTTTAGGTTGTTTCCGTTTTTTTTCTACTGCTATAAACAATGCTGAGCATCCCTGGACCTGCTTTTGTTGCACATGTACAAGTGTTTCTCTAGGTAGATACTGAGAAGTGGAATTTATGCAACAGACACATGTATAATACTTATATGCCGAGTGCTGTTCTAAATGCTTTACATATGTAGATTCATTTAATCTTCACAACAACTCCATGTTTTTATCCTTGCAAACCACATATTCAGCAAAGGGCTAGAATCTAGCATATGTAAAGGGTTCTCTGAACTCAACAGTAAAAATCCAAACAATCCAATTAGAAAATGGGCAACTTGTTAAGCAACTTGTCAAAGGTCAAACAGCTAGTCAATGGCAAGGCCAGGATTTGAACCAAGATAGACAGGCTCCAGAATTCATTCTGTTGGGTCATAGGGTATGGGCATTTTCAATTTTAAAAGACCTGCCAAACTGCCTCCAAAGAGGCTATATAAATTGCACTCCCACCAGCGGTGTATTAGAGTACTCATTTCCTTCACCCTCACCAACACTTAAACCTTGAAAAATAGCATTTATTTGGTGATAGTGAATAACAACAACACTAATACTTTTGAACACTTACTACATTCTAGTACTGTACTACATACTCTCTATGCTTTCTCTCTTTCACCTCACCTTGCTTTGCTTTTCTTCATAGTACAATCTCTGCTGACATATATAAATTTGTGTGTTTTGTTTATGGCTTTTCTTAATGGTAGGTCTATGAGAGCAAAAATTTTTTCTGTCTTATTCATTACTACCCTCAGTACCTGGAACTAAATGTTTGTTGACTGACCAAATAAATGAATTTGAAAACCATTTTACACATGAGAAAATCAAGGCTGAGAGAGATTAAGCAACTCATCCAAACTCACACTCGTGCATGGTGGAGCTGTGTGTAGAAGCCAATCTAGTTCCAATCTTGTCTGTACTCTCAAGTTTAACTCCTGTGATCTGTTTTCCATTACTATAATTATGCTATTTCACAAATGGTATATAAATGGAATCATAAAATACATCTCCTCTAGATATTGGTTGTTTTTCATTCAGTATAATTTCCTTCATGTTCATCCAAGTTTTTGATTCTTTTTTATTGCTGAATAGTATTCCATGGTATGGCTGTGCCACCATTTGTGTAACTCATGGAAGCATATCTGGGTGGTTTCCAGATGCTAGGAACATTTGTGTACAGGTTTTTGTGTGGACATAAGTTTTCATTTCTCTCAGGTCAATGCCCGAGAGTGTAATCTCTGGGTTGTATGGTAAGTGCATGTTTAGTTTTACCAATAACTGTCATATTCTATGCCACAGTGAATGTACCATTTTACATGTCTACCAGTAATGTATGAGTGATCCACTTTCTCTGCATCCTTGACAGCATCTGGCTTGTCACTATTATTTATTTGTTTGTTTGTTTTTAGTTGTATACCTTTATAGGGTCCATGTGATGTTTTGATACAAGCATACAATGTGAATTAATCAAATCAGGGCAATTGGGGCATCCATCACCTCAGGCATTCATCATTTCTTTGTGTTAGGAACATTCCAATTCCACTCTTTTAGTTATTTTAAATCATACTCTAACTTACTGTTGATTATAGTCGCTTTGTTGTGCTACCAAATATTATTCATTCTTTCTAACTATCTAACTACATTTTTGTACCCATTAACCATCTCCACTTTATCCTACCCTCCCTGCTGCCCTTCCCATCCTCTGGTAACCATCATTCTACTCTCTGTCTCCATGAGATCAATTGTTTTAATATTTAGCTCTGACATATGAGTGAGAACACGTGAGATTTACCTTTGTGTGCTTGGCTTATTTAACTTAACATAATGTTCTTCAGTTCCATCCATGCTGTTGCAAATGGCAGGATTTCATTCTTTTTGTGACTATATATTATAATATTCCATTCTGTATATGTAGCACAGTTTCTTTATCCATTCATGTCACTATTTTTTATCTTAGCCATTCTGATAAATGTGCAATGATATCTCATTGTGGTTTTAATTTACATTTCCCTAATGGCTAAGTGATGTCGAGCTCTTTTCAGGTACTTATTTGCCATCTGTACATCCTCTTCAATGAAATGTCGATGCACGTCTTTTGCCCATTTTCTAATTGGATTGTTTGGATTTTTACTGTTGAGTTCAGAGAACCCTTTACATATGCTAGATTTTAGCCCTTTGCTGAATATGTGGTTTGCAAATATTTCCAGTCTACAGCTTTTCTTTTCATTCTCTTCACATGGGCTTTCACGGAGCAAGTTTTTAATTTTGGCAAGATCTAATTTATCAATTTTCCCTTTCATGAATTGTATTTTTGCTGTCAAGTCTAAGGATTCTTTACCCATCCCTAGGTTTTGAGGATTTTCTTGTATGTTTTTTTTAAAGTTTTATAGTTTATGTTTACAACTAAATCAGTGACCATTTTGAGTTAATTTTTGTATAAGGTGTGAGGTTTAGGTTGAGATTGTTTATTTGCCTATGGAGGTGCAATTGCTCTGGCACCATTCTTTGATATGGCTAGCCCTTCCCTTTTTAAATTGCTTCTGCACCCTTGTCACAAATCATTTGGCTGTACTTGTGTGAGTCTATTTCTGAGTTATCTACTCTGTTCCATTGACCTATGTGTCTCTCCTTTCACCATTATCACACTTATTGTAGCTATACAGTAAGCGTTAACATCAACTAGAGTGATTCCTCCCACTTTATTCTTCTTTAACAAAATTATCTTGGCCACTCTAGTTCCTTTGCCTGCCCATATAAATTTTAGAATAAGCTTGTCTATGTTAACAAAGAACCTTGCTGAAATTTTGTTAGAAATTGCATTAAACCTATGGATCAATTTTGGTGTTCTTTGATTTCTTTCATTAGTATTTTATAATTTTCAGCAAACAGATCCTGACCAGGTGTTATACATAAGTACACATATATTTTTGGTGATGATAAATGATAC
>NW_012133970.1:527286-529364 GCF_000956105.1 Propithecus coquereli | reverse complement strand
GTGAATTTGTAATTGATTGTTGAGAAGCTTTAAAACCCTTGTCAGATAATTCCAACATCTGATTCATCTTGGTATTGATGTCAGTTGATCGTCTTTTCTCATTCAAATTGTGGCTTTCCTGGTTCTTGTTATGTTGAGTGATTTTAGGTTAGCATCCTGAACATTTTGGTTATGTTGGGAGACTCTCGATCCCATTTAAATCTTCTGTTTTAGCAGGCAGTCATCCTGTTTAGGTTTAGCATGTAGGTTCTGGTCTACTTTTGTGGGCTGCAGTTCCAATGACAGTTTAGTTTTCTGAGCCCATGCAATGTTATTTTGGTCTGCTTTGTTTTTCTGTTGTTCCTGGGGCTCCTGCTCAATCTTTGCTGGTTCTGTCTATGCGGCAGAAGGCTCTCCCTTCCCTGAGCTGCCTGTTTTTGCTGGGTGATCTTCCGGGGTAGGGGGCTGCTGATGCATAGTGGGTCTTCTTATGCCATTGGGTGGAGGGCAGGGAGGCACATGGCGTTGCTGCTGCTACTGCTGCAGACAAATTGGTTTGCTTGCTGGTGCCCCAGCTCTGGAGTGGGGACTGACACAGCCCAGGGCTTTGCTACTGCAAGCAGATTGCAGCGAGACCACCCTCTGGGGCTCTGGTTGTGAAGCAGAGTTCAGGTCTCCCCACTAGGTCTCTGTCAGGCTTCTCTTTTCCCAGTCTTTTGGCCAGAGAGAGTAGACATTTCTCTCTCTCTCTCTCTCTCTCTCTCTCTCTCTCTATGTGTGTGTGTGTGTGTGTGTGTGACTGTTGTTTTCAGGTTACATGCCTCTTTGGCACCTGGTCTAGGGGTGTACAGGAGATAAAAAGAAAACTGAGGAAACTTCCCACGTTAGCATGCCTCAAGTGTCGAAGTTCCTAGCCAGTCCACCGCCTTCTTTCCTGCTTTCAGAGTCCCTTTATCATTGCTTGTTGAATAATTTTCTAGGGTTTATAGTTGCATTTGAAAGAGAGGAGCAGGGAAAAGTGAGTATGCATCATCTTGTTCCAGAACCAGAAGCCCCTAGCATAATTTTAAATTGCATTTCTTTTATTATGCTATCAGTGAGGCTGAGCATCTTTTGATAAGTTTTTAAATCATTTTAATTTCTTCTTCTGTATTTCATTTTCTGTGAACTATCTACTGATATTATTTGCCTATTTTCATATTGGTCTGGTGGTCTTTGATGCATTGATTTGTAAGAGCTGTTTTCATATTTGCTATGAGTTGCAGGTATTTTCCCTAGTTAAATGTTTATCTTTTGACTTTGACTTTGTTTATGGTATTTTTTGCCATGTAGTTTTTTTATGCAGTTAAATATATCAATCTCTTTAAAAGGCCTCTCCATTTCAAGATTTTCTTTTGAAATTCTCCATTTTTTCTTCTAGTACTTTTATGATTCATTTTTTGTTTTTAAATCTTTGGTCCACCTGGAATTCATTTTGGTGTAAGTGTGAGGTAGTGTATCTAGTTGTCCCAAAGCATTTATTGAATAGTCTGTCATTTCCTCACTGCTTTGAGATGCTGTCTCTTGTTTTTTAAATTTTATATCGTGCTAAAAACACAACATGAAATTTACCATCTTAACCATTTTTATGTGTACAGTTCAGTAGTGTTAAGCATATCACATTCTTGTGCAACAGATTTCTAGAACGTTTTCATCTTGCAAAACTGAAACTCTATACCTATTAAACAACAACTGTCCATTGAAATGTCACCATTTTATCATAAACTAATTTCCCGTCTTTGTTATTCTTGCCTGGACCGCTATAACAGCTTTCTAGCATCACCATAATTCCAATTTGTCATGCACACTATTGCCTGATTAATTTTCCTCAGGCAAGCTCTGACCACAAGACTCCTTTATTTAAAACCTTCAGGCTGGGCACAGTGGCTCATGCCTGTAATCCCAGCACTTTGGGAGGCGAGGTGGGACGATCACTTAGGCCCAGGAGTTGGAGGCTGCAGTGAGCTATGATTGCACCAGTGCACTCCAGCCTGGGTGACAGAGCAAGACTCTGTCTCTACAAAAATAAATAAATAAAATTAAAAAAATAAAACCATCAG
>NW_012133970.1:523634-527236 GCF_000956105.1 Propithecus coquereli | reverse complement strand
CAGGCTGGTTTCGAACTCCTGAGCTCAAACAATCCGCCCGCCTTGGCCTCCCAGAGAGCTAGGATTACAGGCGTGAGCCACTGTGCCCGGCCTTTTTTCTTAGTTCTTGAGGTAGGAATTTAGATTATTGATTTGAGGCCTTTCCTCTTTTCTAATGTAAGCATTTAGAGCTATAAATTTCCCTCTCTGCTTTAGCTGCATTCCACAAATTTTGATATACAGTATTTTCATTTTCATTCAGTTCAATAAATTTTTAAGAAATTTCCTTTGAGACTTTCTTTTTGACTTATGGATTATTTAGAAGTATGTTGTTCAGTTTCCAAGTGTTTGGAGATTTTTCCTGTTATCTTATGTTATTTATTTCTGAATTGATTCCATTATAGCCAGAGAACACACTTTGCATAATTTCACTTCTTTTAAATGTATTAAAGTTTGTTTTATGACCCAGGATATGATCTATCTTGGTCAATGTTCAATGAACACTTGAAAAGAATATGTATTCTTCTGATGCTGGATGAAATGTTCTATGAATGTCAATTAGATCCTCTTGGTTGATGGCATTGTTGAGTTCTTCTATATCCTTGTTGAATTTGTTTAGTTGTTCTATCAATTGTTGAGAGAGGGTGTTGAACTCTCCACCTCTAATTGTGGATCTATCTATTTTGCTGTTCCGCTCTCTCAGTTTTTGCTTCATGTATTTTGAAGCTCTGTTGTTTGATGCATACATATTTAGGATTGCTATGTCTTTTTAGTAGATTTATCCTTTTAACATTATAGAATGTCCCTTTTTTCCCCTACTAATTTTCTTTGCTCTGAAGTCTACTTTAACTGATATTAATATAGCCACTGTTGCTTTTTAAAAATTGATGTTTGTATGATATATCTTTTTTCCATCTTTGTACTTTCAACCTACATATGTCGCTATGTTTGAAGTATGTTTTCTTTCTTTTTCTTTTTTTTTTTTTTTTGAGACAGAGTCTCACTCTGTTGCCCGAGCTAGAGTGCCGTGGCATCAGCCTAGCTCACAGCAACCTCAAACTCCTGGGCTCAAGCGATCCTTCTGCCTCAGCCTCCCGAGTAGCTGGGACTACAGGCATGCGCCACCATGCCCGGCTAATTTTTTCTATATATTTTCAGTTGTCCAGATAATTTCTTTCAATTTTTTTTTGTTTTTAGCAGAGACGGGGTCTCGCTCTTGCTCAGGCTGGTCTCGAACTCCTGAGCTCAAACAATCCGCCCGCCTCGGCCTCCCAGAGTGCTAGGATTACAGGCGGGAGACACCGCGCCCGGCCCACGATGATGTTTTTTGAAGGCCACAGCAGGGGAGGGACCCCGAGACCCTCCAGCCTTTTAGGGTTCGGCTCCTTCCACATTCTGCCACTCTGCTTCACACCCCACCCCTGTGCCCACACGCTGTCCTTGTGTCACTCCAAGCTGTGTGGATTCTGAGACCCACCGGCTGACCACAGCTCCCCTCCTTCCCCTTCCCTTCCTGCCTCCCCCAATCCTGTTCTTCTGTTTTTCTCCTCGCGGACTCCAGGCCCTCGAGCCCGCCCTCCTCTCCCCACCTTCTCCCAGGCTTCCTTTCTTCCCTCTCCATTTTCCTACTCCTGCCCCGCCAGTCCCCTAAAACCCCATGTCTTCCCGTTTCCAGCCTTAGACGACTCTATCCACTTTTAGTGGAATCATCCTAAAAATCAAAGCTGGTTGATTATTTGCTTTCCTAAAACCTTCAGAGATTTTCCCTGAGCCGCAGGACTGGGGCACTGAGGACAGCGGCATGCTCCCGGAAGGCTGTCTGCTCTGCCTCTTGCACCCTCTCCAGCCTCATCCCCTCCCTCTCCCTCCACCTGCCTGCATGCTCGACTCCTGGGTTTTAGCCGGTGGCCCCTTTCGCGAGCCTGCACCTGTGTAACAGCCGTTCCCCTCACTCATTCTTCCCTTGGTTGACTCAAGTCTTACTTTAAAACCCAGTTCTTTCTGCAGGTAGATATGTCTTTATGTAAAGGCACAGCAAAGCCAGCAAGGACACATCACAAGCAGATAGACAGTTGCTGCCTCTGTGTTGGACCAGAGGCAATCAGGATTGAGGGAGAGAGTTGGTCAAAGGGTACTTTAGGCTTATCGAATAAAGTTTCTACTTTTTACAAGGAGACTGTATCATCTATTTATTACCTGTGAGGTATAAAAACAAACAAATGAAGCAGTTCAACTCCAGGAAGTTTTCCCCAGACTTCCCAGGCAGATGGAGCTGTTTCTTTTTCCGGGATGGAACAGCACCTCCCCCTCCGTGTTTTAGGAAATACTGTTTTGTTGTGATTTGTTTGTGCCTATTTCTCCCCGAGATGGGGAACCCCCTCAAAGGTGCAAATATGGTCCGATTCATGCTCCCAGTGTCTAGCAAAGTGATTGGCCAAGAGCAGGTATTTAGGGAGGGCCAAATCCAATGAAGCACCTTTGCTAGTTGGCCTCTTTTGAAAGTGTTCCCTGTAGAGCAGGCTTGACACTGGTCCTGAGGGGCCCTGATGAGTAGTTTTCAGTGTTCAAGGAAGAAAGTCTCCAAGGGTCTGCAATGTGGACGAGGAGTCTCCAGGCCACCGGGCTGTGACATGAGGACAGGGCTTTATCAGGGCCCTACAAGGCCAAGATCCAGTGCATTGCCACTGCCTCCTCAGCAGTGAATCAAAGGGATGTATCTCCAAACACTGAACCTGCCAAGCCCAGTCCTGATCTGTTTCTCTAAGCTTGAGAGGCCAGCTTAAAGAAACAGGGGGGACCAGGGAGGTAGGAGTTAAGGGACACTCTGAGCTTCTGAGTGCCCCAGGCTAAAGAGGGCTGAATAGCTGTGTGAGCGGCTTGAAGAAGGCACCTTGAAACCCACTTCAATGATGGGAATCTATAGCTTTTGCAATTTTCCAGAGAAATCTGAGCTCCCAGGTCTTAAGACCCTTAGGTCCTATTCCACATAGGCAAAACTTGGGGTTAGAGTGGGTGGGGGTGGCTTTTAGAGTTGGTGAAGTGTGTACCGTGTAGCCAGGGATGTGTCTTGGATGTACAAGTGACAAGGTGGCAGAAGGATCTACATCAGTTTCTCTTCCAAGAATGCCTGCAACCAGCCACTGTATTCAACCCTGAGTAGAACAGGGTTCCTGGGGTCTTGGGGCGATAAGGCTAGGTACTTGGATTCCTGAGGAGGTAACAGGAGTGGTGGAGGCAGCGGTAATTCGGTGAACAGCGAACAGCGCGTTCCACCCCTCCCCCCTCCTCCCCTCCCATTTAGCCCCTTCCCTATAGCTACCTGCAACCCCACCCTGGGCCTCAGAATTGCTAAAAGGACATCAGACCACACTACACACCTTTAGATCTCAGTGAAGAACACCTCTAGTTGGCCCAGCTCCTTGTAAGTAACTTTTATTTTTATTTACAACAGAATTGGTGGCTTTATTCCTCCATCTTTACGGACACCAGCATCAGCAGCCAGATGGAAAGTCAGCAGTGAAGTCAAACTCATTCTGCCCCAGCCACAGCTCCGGAAGCTCATCGGCTCGGTCCAGTCCCAGTTCCACCACCAGCGACATCAGCACCTCCTCATCCACCGGGTC
>NW_012133970.1:521979-523584 GCF_000956105.1 Propithecus coquereli | reverse complement strand
CACTCTTTCATAGCACCCTGTATCTTTTCTTCCTATCACTTCTCATGGTTTGTAATTTTAATTGTCTGCATGATTATTTGACTATTGTCTATCTCTTTGCTAAACCTGAAGTTGCATGAGAGTAAGGACCATGTGCTCACCACATATTCTCAGTGCTTAGTGTTGTGCCTGGCACATAGTAGGTGCTCAGTCCATGTTTGTCGAATGAGAGGCTGTCCCTCGTCTGTGGGGTAAAGTAAAAATTACTGCAGGATCTGATTCCAACCTACCTTCTCTCAATCCTCTGCCCTTGGAGGAAGTCAGGCTGCTGGACTTTCCACCCTTCCCTGAGAAAGCCATGGGCTTTCCAATGTTTAATTCTAGTTTACACCGCGCCTTGATTTTATCTTTTTGTTTGTGCTCCAATTGCCCACCTGCCTGGAGGCCATGTCCTCCCCTCAACCCCCGCCACCCCAGCACTGTTGCCTTATGGAAATCCAATTCATCCTTCAAGCCTATGGATGTCTCCACCAACCGAACTGTGAGTTCCTTGAGAGCAGGAGCAGTGTCTCTCTAATTTCTCCCTAGGGTGCAGCACAGTTCCTGGGCTGTAGGAGGCGCTCCTGGTTAACGTCTCCATCTGTTCCAGGCTGCAAGCTCCTTGAGGGTAGGCAGTGTTCTTACCTGTGTGCATCAGGCCTCCTAGTCCCCAGGTCCTATCCCAGGTCAAGACTTGGAGTTGGCTTCAGGAATCTTCTGGTAATCTAATGAATGTATGTGTCTGGCTGTGCCGTTAGGGGTCTGAACATGAAATGGCGGGGCAGGGACGGGGACTTGCCTGCCTTGCCCCCACTGTGCTCTGTGCAGTGTCCTGGCTTCTTCTCCCCCCAGCAGGGCCCTGGCTCTCCCTGCAGGATGCCCTCTGCCTCATCTGCCTCCAAGCTCTCTGGAGAGGAGGCTGTTGAGTTGGCCACACTTCTGGCCGCCACCACCCCAAGGCAGGGTTGCCATGCCAAAGTTCCTGCTCTCCCTCCTCATTCAGAAGCACCTTCTGTAGTTGTGACGATTAATTTTAGGTGTCAATTTAATTGGGCTAAGGATGCCCCATAGCTGCTAAAACATTATTTCTGGGTGTGTCTGGGTGTTTCCAGAAGAGATTAGCATTTGAGTCAGCGGACTGAGGACAGAAGATCGCCCTCACCAATGTGGTGGGCATCATCCCATCTGTTGAGGGCCCAAAGAGAACAAAGGGGCAGAGGAAGGGTGAATTTGTTTCTGTCTGAACTGGGACATCCATTTTCTCTTGCCCTTGCACATCAGCGCTCCTGGTCCTCGGGCCTTCGGACTCGGACCAAGGCTTGCACTATCACTACTCTTACCTTCTCAGGCCTTTGGACACTGGCTTTCCTGGTCCTCCAGCTTGGTAAACAGTGGGACTTCTTGTCTTCCATAATCTCGTGAGGCAAGTCTCCTCTCTCTCTCTCTCCCTCTCTCTCTCTCTCTCTCCCTCTCTCTCTCTCTCTCTCTCTCTCTCTATGTGATATATATTATATGTGTATATCTTCTATTGGTTCTGTTTCTCTGGAGAGCTCTGATTAATACATAGTAGGTGCCCATACCATTCTC
>NW_012133970.1:516810-518979 GCF_000956105.1 Propithecus coquereli | reverse complement strand
GAATCGATGATAGTAGGACTCTGGGCACCGGTAGGAGGAGAGAGTGACCCCGCCCCTCCTGCCTGAGCCCCAAAGCCCCAGTTTGGAAGGGGCCCTGCCTCCCCAGGTTGGCCCGGAGCGGCGGCGGCGGCCATCCCATGATACTGGCTATTAAGTTTCTGCAGCTGCATACTAGCCAACAGGTGAGGGGCAGGGTGCAGGTTGAAGGGTGGGGTTTTAGTGGGAGGGCTGGAGGTAGGAGAGCCTATCGGAGATGGAGATCCCAAGGGACTAGTGGGAGCCCCACTGGCCTTGGTTCCATTTGAGGCCACCGCGGGGTAGTGCAGAACCGCCACTGCTTTGCGATCTTTCACCCCCAGGTTAGAGTAGGCCAGAGAGCTCATCTCTTGGTTGGCATCCTAGAAGACAAAAATAGGCACACCATAGTACCCCTGCTCCTGGCTTGTCCCTTACCATTTATCAAACCCAGAAGGCAGAAAGCAAAAAAAAAAACAAAACAACAAAAAAACCCCAGAAGGCTCCCATCCCACATGCACTTCATTTGGGGCTAGAGGTGAGGAGGTAGCAAGAGGACCCCCTGGAAAATGAGGCTCCTAGCTCAAGTATCCTTTTGCTACTGTGGCTCTGAGCACTGAGGTCAGACCCCAGTTCTAGTGCTGGGGCACCTGCCATCTTAAGTGGGTTCACTGCTTTCATCCTCCCCTCCCCCACCCTCCAACTCACCACTCTATAAAGGGCATCTGTCTGTCCCTCTTCTCAGCCTCACTTTAATCTCTTCAACAGAGTGGTCTTGTTCCAGTTTTACTTCTCTGCTCCCTTTCCCTGCCATCTTTCAACACCCCTAGTGGGTTTAATTTGACCACATTTAGGCAGAAGCTATTCTCATTTTCCCCCAGAGAAAGCCCTGCTGTCTCCTCTCTGCTCAAGGACACTAGATATCACACCTAGGCGGATCTAGCACGTGACGCCAGGAAAGTTTCTTTCCCTGCCTCAGTGTCTCCATCTGTAAAATGGCAAAAATTACCTCCTTCGCAGGTGAGGTGCCACCCTTGACATCAAGTGCAGGCCTTGACATTGTTGGCATTTCAGAACCTTGGCAGAAGTTGGATAAATTGGCGGGAGATGATGCTGCCAGCTGGCGCTGTTGTCCTGTATGTGAGGGAGAAGACATGGTTAAGGTCAAAGAAAGCATGGCAACCCCACATGGCTACAAGGCAAGGATGGTGACAGGGTTAAACACAACACCAGAGGCCATCCGAGCAGAGGGAGGAGATCAAGCTGGAACTTTTGCCTGAGGCAGGAAAGGTGCTGCCCAGGCAGCCAGCTATCACCACTGCCAAGAGGGGACACACATGACTGTTTCCTCATGCAAGTGATTCGGGTCCCAAGTTAGGTGTGTGTGTGGGGGCGGGTGGTGATGCTGTTCCTGGTTCTGAGGGCAGGAATGTCCCTGAGTGAGTAGCACACTGTCTCAGTGGGCTACTAGGGGCCTCCACTGGACCTGAAAGAATGTGGGAAGAAGTCAGGGCAAAGAAGATCTAGAAAGCTGGAGGCTGCATCACAGGGAAAGGACAAGCAAATGTCGTGCAGCTCTAAGTCCCGCCTTGGACATGCCTGCGAGAAGTCAGGCTGGTCAGGGTAGTCTGGGGGCTGAGGCAGCCAAAGCCAGACAGAGCAGCTAGGAATGTCTCCCTTTCCCGCATGCCTCAAGCCCCCCTCCAAGACAGCCCCAGTACTGGGCCCTCCCAGGACACCTGCCCCAGAGCTCTGAGCCCAGCCACACCCATCTCTAGTAACAGGGGGAAGTATTCTTCCCAGAGGGAAACTGAGGCAAAGAGATTCAATCTCTTTCTCTTCAGGTAGCAGTGGTTCTGGAAGCAGGATTTAGCTCTGCTATGCCCGCATGCCTCACCTGATCACTGGCCAAATCATCATACCTGGAATGACTCAAATGGCTTTCAGAGAAACCATTCCCCAGCTCAAGTACCAAAGGATAAGGAAATGAGGGCAAAAGAATACCCCGGCCGGGCGCGGTGGCTCATGCCTGTAATCCTAGCACTCTGGAAGGCCGAGGCGGGTGGATCGCTCAAGGTCAGGAGTTCGAGACCAGCCTGAACAAGAGCAAGACCCCGTCTCTACTAAAAAATAGGAAGAAATGATCTGGACAAC
>NW_012133970.1:488434-516645 GCF_000956105.1 Propithecus coquereli | reverse complement strand
AAAAAAAGCCCATATATTCTAGCCTTAATAATCAATTAGAGATATAGAATTTCATACTTATAAATACTCCCCAGTCCAAAGAATCTTGAGGACCTTAAGAAGAATCTCGAATCTTTCCAAGGAGACTAGAATTCTCCACGATCCCCCCCCACCTGAGTGATCATTAAGAATCTGCTCAGAAACTTCTAGAAAGTGGCCACTTACTACCTTTCTGTACCATCGTTGCACCACTTACTTGGAGGAGGGAGGCAAGAAAAATAGAGAAAGAAAGGGGGAGGGGAAAAACCATGACGGGGAAGAAATCAGCTACTAGGTCCTGCTCCATTGCTTGATTGGAGCCCTGCTCCTTCTAAGACAACCCTAGAATATTTGAAGCAAGCGATCAGCAGACAAGGAGTCTAATGCATGTCGTCTTCGAGAGCCCTAGTACCATCAGTATCAGGCAATTTTCCTGTCCTAAGAAAAACGTCTGGGGGGCCCTGCCCATCTTTTCCCGTTCTTACCCAGCCGCCCCTCTCCTTTGTGCCTCGCGGTACATGAACGCACAAAAGAAAACAACAACAGCAACAACAATAACAACAAGAAAACGGAAAGAGAAAAAAGGAAGAGAAGAAAAAAAAAGGAGAGATCGAGAAAAAAGTATCTCTGTTCCGATAACAGCTTGTGGGGAAGGCCATTTTACCATGTCTCCCCCGCTTCAGGCTAGGAGCTCCCCTAGGAGGGACCTTGTCTCCATTCAGATCTGTCGCCTCCCTTCACCGCCCGACCACCCGCCCTGACCCCCGCCGCCTGGGTCTGTGCTCCATAGGCGCTCAGTAAGTGTTGATAAATCCGCCTAAAGAGGCGATCACATTTCGATTGGTATCCCTGGACTTGCTTCCCCAATTTTCTGTCCTCCCCCTACACCCCCTAGTCCATTCAAAGGCAAAAGTCGGCCGCGCGGAAACGTCCCAGCCCGCTCTCCAAGCCGCGAGCTGACCACTGCGAAACGGCTGCGAGAGGCGGCTGGGAAACCCAGAGCAACAAGTGCCTCCTCGCCGGCTGGTGCCTCGCGGGTCCCTGGCCACCAGTTCCCGGTCCCGCTGCCCGCTCTTAGCTTCACACTTGCCCTTGGGCGGGCAGCCCCCTCCCGCCTAGATGAGGGTGGGAAGGGGAGAGGAAAAAGATAAGGGAGAGGTAGGTGGGGGGGAGCTCATCTTTTAACCTGTTGGGGGACCAAAAGTTAAAATGGCACCAACCGGATGGCTCCATCTCGATTGCTATTTTCTCACTCAGAAGGAGAAATTTAAAAATCCAAACAGCACTGCGGCTTGGCTTGGACGCGCTCTAACCAGACCGGTCAGTTTCGCCACCTGAAAACTAAAGGCCCGTTGTTTGCGGACAGCTCGGCTGTCCTCCTCGCCGCATCCCAGATGGAGCCTCCAGAGCTGGGGTCGGCCGCGAGCATCCCTGCACGGTGGGCGCGAGCACCCAGGCCACCAGGGCCCCGAGCGTCCTTTCCCGCAACTGCTGTATCAGGAACTGATCGCAGAGACAGGACGGACAGGCGGGAAGGGACGCGCGGGGTCTCGGCCTCGGCGGCGAGTTTGGGGGCCCGGGGTGTTTCCGCGCTCGGGGGCGTACTCCGGAGCCGGCGGCGGCCACTCCCGCGCCTCCCCAACACTTACTGAGCGCCCGCGGAGCACCCGACGCGGCTGCAGCCTCAGCCTACCCGCTAGCCAAGCCGCCCGCGGTCAGTGCTACAACCCCGCGACGAGAAGAGTGAGAGAGGCCCGGAGAGGTGCGGTAACTTGCCCAAGGTCACAGCGCTAGAAAGTGGCGGAGCCGAGATTCTCAGCCAGGTCTGTCTGACTCCAAGTCCGGCGCTCCGCGAGGCAGAGACTCAGCGCGCTGCTCGGCCGCGCTCATTTATAGGGAGAGGGGTGTGTGCGCAGGGGGCGTGTGTGGGCGTGTGGGGGGAGGGGAGGGGAGGTCGCCTGGGTAGTAGAGGCAAGTTGCCCGAATTTGCTAACTTCCATCCCGCAATTCCGCTGAACTCGGCCCGAGAGCCCCTCTTGCCTCCATTCCCCGAAAGAAACCTGAGCTTTGTGCAGCACCGGAGCCGGAGCGTCCAGATGCGGTCCGGGCGATTAGCAAAGTCGGTGGAAGCCAAGCTGGAGAAAGCGCGGGCGCGGGGAGAAAAGGTGCTGCCGTCTCCCCGGGAGAAGCGGGCGCCCGGCCGGGCGGGCCAGCAGGCGGGCGCGCTGGCCAGCGAACCGGCGCTCTGGCGGGCGGGCGGCGGAAGCCCCTCGCCCCCAGAAGAGCAGCTTTCAACAGAAAACAAGTCCCCCAGAACCCCCTGGCCCGCCTGGCCGCCGCCCGCTCCCCACGCCCGCTCCACGGCAGTCTTCGGCCCCGCTGCCCAGCCCAGCGCCCTGCCCGGCGGCCCGGCTTACCTCGGCGAAGCCGCCTGCCCTGGAGAGAGGGAAGCGCGGAGCCTGGTGAGCCGCGGGCGAAGCGGCGGAGCCCCCTGCCCCTGGCACGCACGCCGCCACCGCCGCCGCGAGCCGGTCGCGCTCAGTGCCCGCGGCCGCGCCGGTGGCCACCCGACCCCGGGGCGCCTGGGAAAAACCCGCACCGCCGCGCCGCGCCGCCGCCGCACCGCACCGTGCCGCGCCAAGCAGCCCCGGCCCGAGCCCGTGCCCGCCCGCCGCCCGCCCGCAGCTTCGGCGCCGGACTCCGGGGCGGTGGCGGTGGCGGCCACCGCGCTCCCTTCCCGGCGCGGGGGACCCGGCTCTCAAGCCCCCATTGCCGCCCGGAGAGCCCTGACGCACACGCAAACGGCAGCAGACTGGCCTCGGCTAGGAATCCCAGGAAGGACAGACCCTTTTTCCCCCTTTTTTTCTCTCCCCCCAATTTCCACGTCTTTATAACCGGCTTAGGGCATTATTAGCACATGTCCTGGCTCGTGGGCGAGTTGGTGACAAAATCTGAACTGGATACTCACGGAGGGCCCGAGCTGGTGCTGTGCCTTCCTCTGCCCTCCTCCTCAGCCCCTCGCCAACAGGCTGCGAGAGGGCAGCCGGGCGGAGCGAGCCTTCTCTCGGCAGCTCAGCGGTGCCCCTTCTGCAGCTGTGCCGCCGGGAACATTTTTATAGCGGTGGCTGGCGTGTGTGGCCCTTTAAAGGCGCTCGAGCTGGTGCAGTCACCGCGGATCGTGTGAAAGCGAAGGGCCGGCTGGGGAACGGAGTCCGCGCGGCCCCGCCGGTCCGGCAACCCTGGGGACAAGCCACGGCTCTTGGGGTGCGGTTGGCGGAGCCAGGCTACGGGCACCCCTTGCCCGGAGCCCTGACCGGTACCTGGGCTTCTGAAGCTGTCCGGGGCCCGGGCCCGGGACATGGACTCTCCCCACCGCCCTGCATGGACTTGCCCAATAAATTCCACTTAGTAATTTCAGTGAGGCGAGGGAGAGTTGTAATGTCTGTTTTCTGACCTAAATCTAGCGGGTGGCCAGAGCGGGCTTCAGTGGGCTGGGGGGAGAACTTTGGGCTCAGGGAATGACCCGGAGGAGGGGAGGAACACGGGACAGGGCCGGCGGGGGATGGTCTTAGTTTTCTGCAGGGCTTTCTTGGAGCCTGTCTGCCCTCTTTGGGCTGCACCATCTCCCTCGCTGAAGGGCCAAAGCAGGGGGTCTCATCCCCCCTAAAGTCGCCAGATTCCGGGCAGAGCTTTATGGAGGGCCTATAGAGCAGCGGTGGCTTCCCTCAAAGTCCTGAGCTGGGGTTGGGTTCCAGGGTTTCTGTCTTGTGATCATCCAGGACAGGAGGTTGGCAAGATGCGACGCTGAGAAATGCTACTTTACCGGACCGTGGAGCCAGGTGCAACTCGCGAGGCAGGCAGAAAAGCCAAGAACAGGCAGCGGGATATGAGAAGCTTGCCCTGGGGTTCGCAGGGATTTCTCCTGCCTTCTCACGATGTCAGGTTACTTTATTATGATTACATAATCATTCCCATCTAGCAAGAATAACATTTTGCATTTGGAGCACATCTTTCTTGGGATGGGATGTTATCTTACAAATCCTTGCTGAAAAGAGGTCTGGGTCTTCTCTCTTATCTCAGTTCTTGTTCTTGGTGGCCAACAAATTCCCACCTCACCTCTTACAGGAAGGCCACCAGGATTACCCCCTATCAAACTCCACCCCCCCCCCTTATTGCTGCCTTTCAGCAACAGCTACTCAGTTTACACCGTTTATAAAACACGCTGTTTAAAAAAAGGTCCTGATGTTAAGAAAAGGGGGGGGGAGTCATGAAGTCATTTTCACTACGTATGTGTTCTGTCTTCTTAATTGGATTTGAAGACCTGAAGATCTTTTTCTTTTTTTTTTTTTTAGTAGCCCCAAGTGCCCTGCATTTGCTCTTCTAACAAAGTTCTGTTTGTTGACGGACTAACCGGCTTACTGACATAAAGATGGGGAGCAAATGAAGGGACCGCTCAAGGCCCTTCCTGGGCATCTGGAAATGCCCTGGACACGAAAACCCATTTTCCGGCCCCAAAAGCTGGGGAATGGATTTACCTCGTCTCCATTCCTTCCCCCTAGCCCGCCCCAACGCAAACCCTGGTAACAACTACACCCCACACGTCATCGCTGCACTTTCTCACTTTGCTCCAAGATTGTGGGCCCTGCGCAGTTTCCCTCTGGTAAAAGGCGGGATCTGTCGGGACCCTAAAGCCCTGCTACTGGGTTAGCATGTGAAATGCACTCTCGAGCCTTCTTGGTATTTGCCTGGGATGGAAAAAAATGTTTCTGTGGTGGAGAAGGAGCAGCTGTAGGCTTTCGAATGGTACGTTGCCAATTTTGGACCCCTGACCTACCCTCCCCGATAGCCCGGGCTCAGGAGCGGCTATGGAAACCGCGGCAGCGTCTCCGCTGCAGGCTCCGGATCCGGGCGGTGCGGATCCGCCCTCCAGCTATTGGATGGCTCCCAGGCCAATTGTTAGAAAGAGGCATATGTTCATCTCGGCTTCTGGAGTGTCTCCGGAGCAGTTGCTCAACAGCCAGCCCCCTCCCCCATTCGGACCATTGAAGGGCAGAAAAAGGAGCGCCCTCCGCCACATTTCTCTGTGCCCACATGCCAGAAAGGGCCTCCCCACTGGTGACTTCCTGTCATCTCCATTGCCCACCTCCCGGGGAGCAGGAAAGAGAGGGGCTTCAAGCACTCAGCTTTGGAGCACAAAAGCCACCCCTTTCCTTTTGGGGGAAATGCGAGAGGAGATTAGTTGCAGAGGCTGAGAGGGAGCAAAAGAGACATTTGCATTTCTCGGTAAATATGCCCTGATCACTGACTTTCCAGGCTGCTCCAGGCGAGCTCAGAGCTCTCCACTGAACTCTTATCTCTAACTTGACAACTAGCCCGCGAGCTTGCGAAGCAAGCAAAGGACTGGGATGGTCACCCACCAAGAACTTTCTGTATGCCACCATTGGGCCTGGCATGTTCCCATTCGTCATCTCATTTAATTCTCAGGACAGCTCTGTGAGGTAGGGTTTACCAAAGGCGAAGCAGAGTCTCAGAGAATTGCCCAAGTTCACACAGCCACGTGGCTGGGTGTTTGAATCCGGGTCAGACTGACTGCACAGTCTTTACTCTCACCCCTAATCTCCCGCTGCCGGAGGGTAAGGAGGGCGGCTAGAATGTACGTTCCGGAGTCTGTCTGGCCTCGGTTTAAATACCTATTCTGCCATTTACTAGCCATGTGGTCTTCGGCAAAGTGGCTTCATTCTTTGGGCCTCAGTTTTCCCATCTGTTACATGGGGATAACAATAGAACTCACCCTGTGAAGCTGTTGTAACAATCAGAAGGAAAGGGGTAGCCTGTTTGGTGCCCACAGTGTGGTAGGTGGCCAATAAATGCGGGTATTGTCCTGGGCCTTCTGATTCTTTTCTTTTTGCCTCCTATCTCTGCCTCAGCTCACACGCTTCGGGTTCTGTAATACTAGCTGACTGATTAATTTAAAAAACAGACTGAGAGGAGATGAAGGAAGTCTATAAATTCAGAAGGGGAGGGAGAGGAAAATGCAGATTTGTTCTCAGGGCTGCCTGAGCCATGTGAGGGGAGTAAATTCGGGACCAATAAAAGATGGCCACTTTTCACAGGTCAGCCTATAAACCTATGGAGTAGTCTCCAGAAACATATACTCAATATGTGTGTGGAAAAGTGAAAAAGCACACGTTTTTGTTCAACAATGCTTGGACCAGAATTGTTTATAATAGTGAAAAATGAAAAGCAACCTAAATGTCCATGGTAAGGGAGTGTCCTTTGGTAGCTTCACACACACACACACACACACACACACACACACACACACACACACACCATGCAACAAAAACATTTGTATTCCCTTGATATTTTGAAATTAAAAAAAAAAATCCTGATTTAAAAAACTCTTTATTCATGGGAAAATGTTCACAACAAAATACTAAATAAAAAGATGCTGGGTACAAAGTTGCATAAATATGATACCAAGTTGCAAAGGGCAAAAGAGTACAAAATTAAATACCCACTACGTTTCCAACCCTGTATGAATATGTGTATAAAGCAACGGTCAGGAAAACAGCAAAATGCTAACAGTGCCAGTAAGGTGGTAAGATTATGAGGGATATTTTTTCTCTTTTCTCCATGTTATACAATATTCGTCTTATGAGTAAATATAAATTTATAGTTAATAAACTCCATAAATAATACATTCCCACTTTTGTTAAAATTGTATGTACACAGAAAAAATATTGGAAGGAAATACACCAAAATGTTAACAATGATTATTATAATTGAGTAGTGGGATTATGGGTGGTATTTTTCTCTTCCTTTTTAAAATATATAATCATATTATTTTCTTATAATTAAAACAGATTTATGATTTTAAAAGTGCATAATCAGGAGGATCCCACTTGAGTTAAAATTATGAATATAAATTGAAAAAAATGGGAACAAAGTATACTAAAGTATTAAGTTTTTAATATTAGGTGGTAAGGGATTGTGGGTAATTTCCTTCTTTTCTTTATTTTTCTATAATATGATTTTATTATTTTTACAATTAAAAGAAAACGATACCTAAAAATAGCATACACAATGTTATCTCGCTCTTGTTAAAAATGAATGTGTTCCAAATGCTGCGAAATCAAGAAAAAAAATGAATATGTGCATAGAAAAAATAACAGACTACTTCAAAATGTAGTTGTTTCTGGGTGGTGGGGTTATGAGTGAGTTTTGTTTTCAACTTTATACATGATTTCTTCATAGTCTAAATTTTCTACAGTCATCATGTATTATGCTTTACTTGTGAAACAAGTATAAAGCACTTCAATAGTGAAGTATTTGTGGGGAAAAAAAGAAAATGTCTGGGTGGGATTTGCTTTAAAATATTCCAGTGGGGGTTGGGGGGGAAGTGGATGGGCGATAGAAATTGAATAGGACGATAATTGTTGAAGGTGGGTACATGGAGCTTCATTATAATGTATTCTTTACTTATGTATATGTTTAAAAATTTCCATAATAAACATTTTTTTTTAAAGCATTTTTCACATCCATTACCTCTTTAATCTTATGCCACCCCTGTGGGGTCAATTATTTCCATTTTAGAGAAAACTGAGATTCAAAGAGGGGAAGTCACTTGCCCTAGGTGCGCAACTGGGAAGACAATGGGCTTGACCTGGGAGTCCTTACTCCAAGTCCAGGGCTCTTCAGCGTATTCCAGTTGCTGCTGCTTTTTTATTCAATGATTACAAATAAATTAACATTTGTCTGATTATTATAAATGTTTTAATTGTTCGATGCACAGAATTTGGAAATAACAGACATAGCACCTAGAGGAAAACATAATAATCGACCCAACTGCATCATAGTTAATTAACCCTTTGGTGTCTGGCCATGCAGACTTCATCTCTGTTGCCTTTATTCCAGACGTATTGTGTGCTGCAAACGCCTTCTCAGTAAGAGTGGTTAGTCATTCCTGAGTGAAGCTGCAACTGTTTGGGGCCCTTTCACGTGTTGGGGCCTGGGAGACGGCGGGTCCTAGCCATCCCTATCCCCATCCCCCTCCGCCTCCTCCTCCCCCATTACTCCCGGGTTCCCCCTTCACATACTTCAGCCTGGACCACAACTCTCCTTTCCTATATCCGTCCTTTCCCCGTATAGTCACAGGAATGGAAATCCATTGGGGATTGGGGAAATCTGAGTGGCCCTTCTCTGCTTGCCCCACATGGAGACCCTGCCCAGGAGACCCCCTAGGATGCTTCGAGTCTGCAGGCACTGCCAGTGTGCCTGTGCCTCCACTTCCCCATCTGGAAGATGCTAGTGAGAATAGCAGACCGGTCAGCCCCTGCCAGGGAGTGATGAGCTAACGTCTGTAGCGCTTTCCAGCCCCTCAGAGCAAGGTGCTGGAACCTTCCCGGCTCTGCGCCTGCCCCTGCCAGCCTGAGTGAGTGCCTGGGCCTGGCCGCCCAGAGTGGAGGGAGCGGCCACATTCCTCTGCCCCAGGCCAGCAGGCTTGGACAGGCACTCACTTTTGCTCCCGTGTTCAAAAAAAAAGAGAAAAGGAGAGAAAAGAAGATGAAGATAAAGAAGGGGAAAAATATCAGTTACTAGAGGAAAGGACCTGGAGAAATAGAAAACTGAGAACAGGGCATCCTCCGGCACCCCAATCAGCTCTGCAGATTCTAGCCCTGGTTTCTTGTTTACACGGGGTGGGGGTGGGGTGGAGGAAGTTCGTTCGGAAAGGGCCAAAAACTGGGTCCAGTTGAATTGATTCCCTACTTGATTTCCTGTTATTTATGCATAATGGGAAAACCGCAAATATACAAACAGCTCGGGCCTCATGTATCCCCTGGGACTGTCTTCACGGTTGTGCCCGTTCCAGCCTTCAGGGATATCACTCCAGCGTAGGCCCTCTCTCGGCGCGTTAAACTTCCAGCATTAAACTTCATAACAACCCTGGGAAGCCAGCACTATCACCCTCATTTTAGAGAGAAGGGCACTGAGGCACAGAGATGTGAAATAAGGCCAAGATGGCCCAGCTAGTGGCAGCAGAGCTGGGAGACACAGCCAGGTCTGACTCCTGTGGCCAAACTCTCTCCTCTAGGTGACCTGCTCCTCTGTTATCTGTGTCTCTGCTTTTCTTCTAGAATGGATGCTCCACCACACCCATTGCAGTAAGTGGTCAACACCCATGTGGCCAAAACGTAAACATGGCCCAGGCTGAGCGGGGAGCGCGGTAGGGGCTGGGGCAGCAACCTCTAGGGATGAGGCGCCAGGTGGGAGAGGCTGCAGCCTGCGGGATGGCAAAGACAACCCTGGAAAAAGTTACCCAGGGAAAAGCCCAGGGCTCAAAGGCAGGGAAGGAGAGAGGTGCCGCTGCAGGGCAGAAAGAGAGGCAGCCAGGCAGGCCGGGCCCTGGGTATTCGGGTGTCAGCCGTGAGGCTGGAGGCCTTGGGAAGGTGTGAGGCTTTGTGGGGGAAGAGAGACTCTGCTTTAAGCATGTTTAGTTTAAGCTGTTGGCAGAACATCCAAGTGGAAATAGCTCGCACACAGCCAGGAATATAGGACTGGAAAGAAAGTGAGGTTGTGTCAAAAAGAGCAATCGGCAGGATGACTTTCGGCCAAACTGTGGGGAACTTTCCTCTGCCTCTGTCCCCGGCACAGAGAAGGGCTTTCTCCTCAGGGCCCGGGGACAGGGACGCTGGCTTTTCGCACGGCAGCCCTCCCTCCCCCGCCCCTCCCCAGCCCCTCCAGCCAGGCACAATCATGGACACGTGCTTCAAATTCCTAAAGGGCAGTGTGAGGGGGTCTCAGGCCATAAATTTCCCTATGCCAGGGAGTGACAGGGGCCTCATCTCACTTTGCTAAATACATTTTGGCGAGGCCTCAGGCATGCCAGGCCTTCGCTGGTTCCACTTCAGCTTCTAGAACACAAGTCTTTAGGGTCTTGTTTGCTTTCCCTTTTCGGCCACACGCCATTCTCAGGCCAGCACAGTGTCTCCCAGCTTACTTCATCCTTAGAAAGGTGAGGCCGCTTCAGTCTGGCCCTGCTCCCCGCAGCAGCAGGCTGAAACTGCTTCCCTCGCCTGAGCCCTGAGTGGATGTGGCAGCCCTTTGCCCCCTGTCGCATCTCCACGCCTGCGGCATTTCCCTGCACTCCCATTCTTGGGCCCTGCCCTCCTAGCATCCCGCTCCCATCTCAGCTAAGGCCTCACCTTCCACTCACCCATGACCCTACTTTGCCTCCAATCAGAGTCTCGGCTGGTGTGGAGAAGTCTCCCAGCTTGGACCACTAGCCCCTGGGTGCCTCTCTTGGCCCTTAACTTTGGGGCTGAGTGAATGTGGTCGGGATTCACTCTGCTTGCACAGCCTGAGGGACTGGAAGTATTCCCATGGATCCCCACAGCCACAAAGACTTGTCCCTCTGGGGCCTGGCAATCAGAACTGGAGATGGATTGAGGATCTGGGGTAGCCCAGGGGGTCAGGATGCAGGCTCTGCTGTCAGGCAACCAGAGAGGACCACAGGCCTGCTTGCCCGAAGTCCCTCTCCTACCTGGACGCAGAGGCAGTGCCTTAAGCTAGCACACATAGTCTCCTTATACTAAGTACAAAACAGCACCCCCTCTGGAAGCAGCAATTAGAAACAGGTGCTGCTTCCTCTGGGCTCTGCACAGCCCTCACCCTGGGATCCACTGCTTTGCAAGAGGAACACAAGCTGAATTTCAGGGCATAACCTGCACAAGTGGACTTTGAGGCTCTGCAGAGATGAGTCTGGACGACCACATGGCTTATGTTCTGGCGGCCCAGCGCCCCTAAGTACGCAACCACGGGGAGTGTTATTCCTACCAGCTCTGAAGCATAGCGTGGATGATAGCATTCACTAAGCCTTATAAGGTGACAGACCCTTGCTGTTCTTCGTGCTCTGTGCTTATTTTCTCGCCTAATCCCCACAACAACCTGAGGTGTTAGGCGAATACTATTATCACCTCTGCCCTATTTTACTGATAGGAAAATTGAAGCACAGAGATGTTAAGGCGGCTTATTATACTTATACATCCTATATGTTTTGGGCTGAGGATCTGAACCAGATCAACTGGCTCCAGAGCCTCTGCCAGTGACCACTGGGCCTCACTGCCTCCTAAGTAACGCCTGTTGGGACTCGCTCCTTGCAGTTCATAAAGGTCTTTCCCATCCATAAGCGAGGTCAGTTCTCATTCTTCTTCCTCACCCTGTGGAAGGTTGTCACTATTATTACTAATCCCATCTGATAGATGAAGGAAGGAGGCTCAGAGAGGCGAGGTGACCTTGCTGAGGTCACACAGCTGGCAAGCAAAGATGCTGGAGGCCAGGGCGGTGGCTCATGCCTGTAATCCTACCACTCTAGGAGGCTGAGGTGGGAGGATCACTTGAGCTCAGGAATTTGAGGTTGCAGAGAGCTACAAGCTACAATGATGCCACTGCACTCTAGCCTGGGCGAAAGATCGAGACTCTTTCTCCTCTATCTCCAATAAACCCCCCAGGATGCTGGAATTTGAATCCAGTTCTGCTGGCGAGATCTCCCTTTTCCCACTCTCTATGTCCCGTCCCCCTCAAGATTCTCTCTTTTCCTCAAAACTGAATGTCAGAGCTGGTGAGGACTGCAGAGATGACCTCATCCGAACTTCTTACCCCGCGTTACAGAGGAGAAAGCTAGCACTGTATGGATACCTGGTTAAAGTCGGGGGAAAAAGACAGACTGGGCAGGAATAAAATGTATTCTATGGAGAGAGAAAGGAAGAACGAATGAGAGGGAGAGAAAGATAATGATGGAGAGAGAAAGAGCTCGCGAGTGCAGGAGAGAGTGAAAATATGCAGGCGCTTGGGAAGAAAACAAGGTAAGGAAAAGAAATCAAATGGGAAAGAAAAAGGCCCAAAGCGGGGCGAAGGCATAAGTGACCAGCCATCTGGAAGCAGCCCTGAGCGGCGGGGGCGAGTGTTTGTGGAGCAGGGGAGCTAGACCGGCAGGTGCGAGGGCCCAGCTGCTGCCAGCCATGAACTGTGCAACTGTGGGCCCAGCACCGAGCGGAAAGAAGGCACGGCCCCCACACGAGCCCTCTCCAGGGGGGCGTCAGCTAGGGGAACACAGGAGGAAGCTGCCCTCTCCTAGAGGCGGGGCAGGCTTGCCTCTGACCAGCTCCTGGGGACTGGGGGGAGGAAGGTTCCCACGCCTCGCTCTGGACTGCTCTTGCATTTGCTTCAAGCCTCTCCCAAGTGTTACCTTTGGAGTGTGGAATATGGGTGATTCCCTGCTGTGTTTGCATCCCAGGCTGTCTGGCCCTGGCCTAGAGGGCCTGAGGGGATTAGTAAATGTCCATTCATGCTACCATCAGCTGAAACCCAGTAGGAATAGGTGGGGCAGAGGAAATGGTTGCCACCTCCCACCCAGCTCCAGGCGTGGCTTGATCTGCTAGTGACAGCATGGGCTCTGCCATCAGACTGACCTTGGTTCGAGTCTCCAGGCTGCCACTTCCTAGCTGTGTGACTTTGGGCAAGTGACTTTGGCTCTTTGGGCCTCAGTTTCCTTAGGTGTAGGGTGGGGGAAATAAGAATACCTACCTCGTGAGGCTGTGCCAGGGTTGAATGAGATAATGTCTGTGGCTATAAACTCTCAAGTGCTGTACACATGTGAGTAATTACTCTTCCCTGACCCCTGTTCCCTGCTGCTTGGGGGATGGAGTCAGCCTTCCAATCTGAGTCCAGTTCCAAGCCTGACTTCACCTCCTTGGCCCTGTTTTCCTCATTGTCACATAGGACTGTGTGGGAAGTCAGGCCTCCTGACCCACCGGGGTGGGCTCAGGGCTGGCTGTTCTTCCCACACGGTGTTTCATTCAGGCCACAAATATGAGCTGAGCCCCTACTTGGCCCTGCTTTGGTTACCAAGGCCTCAAAGGGACCAAGGCACCATTGCGGCCCTCAAGGAGTTCCCATTGTAGTGGGGGAGATTGAAAAGCAGACAGTAATAAAATGAAGTGGGAGATAGGAGGAGGTGACATCTGAGCTGAGGATCAGTATTCCCCAGGGGCCGGGGACAGCATGGGCAAAGGCACTGATGGAAACTAGGAAAACAGCACAGGATGGGGTTTTGTGAGGTTACAGGAGCCAGACTTGGATGCCACATTAAGAAATTCAGCCCTGATATTATGGTCACTGAAGGTCACCTTCAATGACATGGGCAGATATACATGGAGCCTGGTATAGTTGGTTACTCAGTAAAGCATGCTCGTTGCCTTGACCTTCTCTCCCCACCTTCCACCCCCACCAGTGAGCAAGTGAGCCAGCCCCGGGCTTCCTGGAGCTCCCCTGTCTCTGCCCTGAATATAGCCACATAGGGCTCTTGGTCCTCCATTCCTCCCCACAGCTTCCCAAGCTCAGTAAATGGCACTTTTTCCTTTTTTTAAGAGACAAGTTTTCACTCTGTCACCCAGGCTGGAGTACAGTGGCGTCATCACAACTCACTGTAGCCTTGTGAACTCCTGAGCCCAGGTGATCCTTCTGCCTCAGCCTCCCGAGTAGCTAGGAGTACAGGTGCGCGCCACCACGCCTGGCTAATTTAAAAAAAATTTTTTTGTAGAATCAGGGTCTCACTATATTGTCCAGGCTGGTCTCGCACTCCTGGCTTCAAGTGATCCTCCCTCCACAGCCTCCCAAAGTGCTGGGATTACAAGCATGAGCCAGCGCTCCTGGCCAGTAAATGGCACTTCTATTCACCCAGTTTCTCAGGCCAAAAACCTAGCCTTCATATTTCTTTTTCTCTCTCACCCTGGATTCAGTGGATGAGCAAATTCTGTTCACTCTCTCGGCTCTTTCTAAAACATAGCCAGGATCCAAACCACCCCTCACCACTTCCACAGCCGCTCCCCTGGGCTGAGTTGCTCTTGTCTTGTGTCATATGAGTGCCTCCTGTGCTGGTCTCTTTGCTCTCTGGCCCCTGTTCCCCGCACAGCAGCCAGAGGGATCCTATCCTCCAGTGGCTCTCCATACCACCCAGGGTAAAAGCCAGAGTCCTTACAGTGGCCCGTATGACCTGGTCCTTCGTGCTTCTCCACTCTCCTCCTACTCTCCCTTTGTTCCCTCGGCTTCATGCACACGGCCTCGCTCAGGCTCTTTGTATTTGCTGTTCCCTTTTCCATGGAACACTGTTTTCCTGATGGCCATGTGGCTAGCTTCCTCACTGCTTTCAGGTCTTTTCCACTGTCACCTCCTCAAATGGGCCTTCCCTGGTAGCCTTAACTCTTACCTTGCTTGATTTTTCTGCATCCTTCTTATCACCACTTGCCATATTGTGTTTATTGTCTGTCTCTCCAAACAGAGTGAACACTCCATGAAGGCAGGGATTTTTGTGTTTTGTTCATGTGTGTTTCCGCAGTGACTAGTACCCTGCCTGGCACACTGTAGACCATCAGTAAAGATCTGTTGAGTGAAGGAATGGTCTAGCTTCTGGGTGTTGGAGGGAGAAGCGGCAGGAGAGTCAGAGATGAGATGGGGCAGACGACAGCCAAACGGGTTCAGTGGATTATGACAGATTCTGCAGAACAGTCCCTGAAGGAGAAAAAGATATGAGTAAAAGCCAACTGGAGCGTGGCGGAGGAGAACTCAGTCCCTCGCGGGCAGAGAGGGTAGGGTTGGAAGGATGGCGATTTTCTTTCCCTCCAGCCTTCTAGGCTGCTGGCAACCCCAGGATCATGCCATGGGGCTCACTGGGGCGCCTTCAGAGGAGGTAGCCAGGGCTGGCAGGAAAGCTTCAGGGCAGTGGGTGACAGTGAAGTGGGCCAGAAAGGGTGGTCACAGCATGGAGAGTGGCAAGGGCACATGAGAAGAGCTGGGTATAGGGCACTTCATAAGCCTTGAGAAAGGGCAGTCCCCAACCCCACTGCCATCAGTATACGACTGCGATTTTGTGGTTTCTCTTCAGCCTGTCTCCATTCACGTACACATGACACGTTAGTCCCACTGCCTAGCTCACCTCTCATTCCGCCCTTATTCTGCCTTTATCTCCACTTCCAGCTAGTGCAAACCCATGCCCTCCATGCCACCCACAATGTGATTGCCAACGGGGCATTTCAAAAGGCATTTAGGCGACTTTTGGGGGAAGATTCACCAAGATTGCACCGAATGTCTAAGAGCTAGCCTGAGCTCCTGGGAGAACCAGGAGGGCTTACAGTCACTGCTGTTCCCTTTAACTCCTCCCACCATTTCCTGAGGTCCCACTACATGCCAGTCATGAGTGCTGGAGCCGAAGAGACAGGAAAGGTCTCGAATGTAGCGGAAGAAAGAGTTAAATAATAACTTACTATTAAGCATCTAAAAACATGCCCAATCTCACTAATAAAACCAAAGAGATGAAAATTCAAACAATGAAATTCAACAACTGAAAATGAAACAATGAAAATTCAAACAACTCCCTCTTAGATGGGCAAAGGCGAAGTTGTAGGGAGGGTGTGGGAGCAGCGACAGTCACACAGTGTTAGTAGGACTGTGAATTGGGACAACACTTCTGGATATCAAAATCATCTTTTCTGTTTTTTTTTTTTTTTTTTTTTGAGACAGAGTCTCACTGTGTTGCCAAGCAATCCTTCTGCCTCAGCCTTCCAAGTAGCTGGGACTACAGGCATGCGCCACCATGCCCAGCTAATTTTTTCTATATATTTTTAGTTGTCCAATTAATTTCTTTCTAATTTTAGTAGAGACGGGGTCTTGCTCTTGCTCAGGCTGGTCTCGAACTCCTGAGCTCAAACAATCCGCCCGCCTCGGCCTCCCAGAGAGCTAGGATTACAGGCGTGAGCCACCGCGCCCGGCCTGTTTGTGTTTGTTTTTAATATACACGCCCTTTGACCCAGCATTTCCACTTCCACAAATTTATCGTAAGGAAATAGCACAACAAATGCGCAAGGGTATAAGTGAGAGGGTCTTCATTGTAATGTTTTTTTTTTTTTTGAGGTGAAATTCACACCACAGAAATGAACAATTTTGTACAACACAAAGAAAAGACAAATGTTTGAGGGGGTGGATATTCCAATTCCCCTGATTTGATCATTACACATTGTATACAGGTATCAAAATATCACATGCACCCCAAAATATGTACAACTTGTATGTATCAGTTGAAAAAAGGAAAAGAAAAAAGAAAATTAACCATTTTAAAGTGAACAATTCAGCGGTGTTTGGTACATTCACAAATGTTGTGCAAACACCACCGTTATCTAGTTCCAAGACATTTTCATTATTCCAAAACAAAACCTGTACCTTTAAGCAGTTCCTCCCCATCTGCCCCTCTGCTCAGGCCTTTGTAAACACCAATCTGCTATCTGTCCTTATGGACTTGCTTATTCCGGATTTTTCATATAAATGGAATCAAACAAAAGGTGACCTTTTATGTTTGGCTTCTTTCACTTAGCATAATGTTTTCAAGTACTGTTTTAAGTATCTGTGCTTGGTTCCTTTTCATGGCTGAATAATATCCCATTGTATGTATATGCCACAATTTGTTTATCCATTCGTCCATTGATGGGCATTTCTTTAGCTATTGTAGCATTTATTTGGCTACCTTTTGGCTACTGTGAATAACGCTGCTATGAACACTTACGTATAAATATTTGTTTGAATACCTGTTTTTAATTCTTTTGTGTATATAATTAAGAGTAGAATTGCTGGACCATATGGTAATTCCATGCTTAACTCGTTGAGGAACCACCAACTGTTTTCCACAGTGGCTGCACCATTTTACATTCCCACAGTAACGTAAGAAGGCTCCAATTTTTCTACATCCTCATCAACACTTGTTATTTTCTGTCTTTTTGATTGTTGCCATCCAAATAGGAGCAAACTGGCAACTCATTATGGTTTTGATTTGCATTTCCTTAATGCCTAATGACGTTGAGCATCTTTTCATGTGCTTGTTGACCATTCATATATCTTCTTTGGAGAAATGTCTAATTGAGTTCTTTATCCATTTTTTAACTGGGTTGTTTCTCTTTTTATTGTTGAGTTCTTATATATTTTGAGTACTAGGCCCTCATCAGACGAATAATTTGTAAATATTTTCTCCCATTCTGTGGGTTGTCTTTTTACTTTCTTGATAGTGTTCTTTGCAACAAAAAAGTTTTTAATTTGGATGAAGTTCAATTTATCTATTTTCCCTTTTGTTGTTTGTGCTTTTGGTATCATATTTAAGAATCCATTGCCAAATCCAAGGTCATGAAGATTTACCTCTATGTTTTCTTTTAAGAATTTTGTAGTTTTAGTTCTTACATTTAGGTCTGCGATCCATTTTGAATTCATTTTTATATATGGCATGAGAAAGAGCTTGAATTTCATTCTCTTGCATGTAGAAATGCAGTTGTCTTAGCACCAGTTGTTGAAGACACTGTTCTTTTCCCATTCAATGGACTAGGCACCTCTGTTTAAAATCAATTGGCCATGGATGTATCAATTTATTTCTCTACTCTCAATTCTGTTCCACTGTACCTATATGTGTATACTTAGGCCAGTACCACACTATTTTCATTATTGCAATTTTATAGTTAGTTTTGAAATTGGGAAGTTTGAGTCTAACTTTGTCCTTTTTCAACATTGTTTTGGCTATTCAGAATCCCTTGAGATTCCATATGAATTTCAGGATAGATTTTTCTATTTCTGCAAAAAAGTCTTTGGGATTTTGATAGGGATTGTATTTAATCTATAGATCTCTTTGGGTAGTATTGGCATTGTAACAATATTAAGTCTTTTAATCTATGAACACGGATGTCTTTCCATTTATTGGTGACTTCTTTAATTTCTTTCAGCAACATTTTGTAGTTTTTCAGTGTGTAAGTTTTTTATCTCCTTGGTTAAGTTTATTCCTAAGTATTTTATTCTTTTGGATGTTATTGTAAATAGAATTGTTTTCTTAATTTCCTTTTTGGATTGTTCATTGCTGGTGTATTGTTTGTTACAAACAAACTGATTTTTGTTTGTTGACTTTGTATCCTGCAACTTGCTGAATTCATTTAGAGCTAATATCTATTAGCTTTTTGTTGTCGTGTAGTGTTTTTATTTGTAAGGAAAATTGAGAAAATTCCGTTTCCTTTTTTTTTTTTTTTTTGGAGACAGGATCTCTGTCGCCTTGGGGAGAGTGTAGTGGCATTATCATAGCTCACTCTAACCTCAAACTGCTGGGCTCAAGCGATCCTCCTGCCTCAGCATCCTAAGTAGCTGGGACTACACGCATGTGCCACGATGCCCAGCTAAATTTTCTATTTTTAGTAGAGATGAGGTCGCTTTTGCTCACTCTAACCTCAAACTCCTGGGCTCAAGCGATCCTCCTGCCTCAGCATCCTAAGTAGCTGGGACTACACGCATGTGCCACGATGCCCAGCTAAATTTTCTATTTTTAGTAGAGATGGGGTCTCACTCCTGCTCAGGCTGGTCTCGAACTCCTGACCTCGAGCGATCCTCCCACCTTGGCCTCCCAGAGTGCTAGGATTAACAGGCGTGAGCCACCACACCTGGCCAAATTGAGAGAATTTTGAATGTTCAGTAGTAGGGGATGGGTTAAACAAGTCTTGGAGCATCTATACAATGTGACCATTTTAAGGGACCAGATGTGCCTTACTTTTTGGTATGTCTGGGATGTGTCATAATGAAAGATGAATAAGGTAGCTCTTTATAGATTGATATGGAAAGCTATCCATGGCGTATAATTAAATGAAAAAAAATCAGGTTACAGAACAGTTTGATTTCATTTGCATAAAAGTCAAATGGGGACAGGGATTGTCATCTGTTTTGTACACATTGTAAACCCAGTGCCTGACACACTGCATGGCACATAGTAGGGGCTCGATGATATTTGTGGAGTAAATGAAAAACGTCAGGAAAGAAAAACACCAAATTGCTAATAGTGGTTATCAGTGAGTTACAAGGATATGAAGGAACCATTATATGTATTGTTTGAATGTTTTTACGTCAAGCATATATTGGGGGAAAAAAGTATTTCCATTAAACACACACACACACACACACACACACACACACACACATGCACACACACACACACACACACACACACACACACACATACACCTTCTCGCATCAAGTAAGTGGTGAGAAGAGAGGCACTGTGGGCTGAAGAAGGAAGGCACTAGGACTCTGAGGTAAACAGAGGTTTCTCCCAGGCAGCTACTTTGGAGCGGGCCTCACCAGGCTCCTCTTCGGACCACTCTTTGATGGCCCCTTACCTGCAGGGTCGAGTCCAGCCTCTTCTACCTGGTGCAGGAGGCCCTTTGTGATCTGATCTCTGCTATCTTTACTTTCTGGCACTCACTAATATATATCAACAGTTTATTAGGGAAATTTAAAGACACAGGAGAGCAGAGACGAGAGTATAATCAATCCCCATGTATTCATCTAATCCACTTCAACAGAGATCAACATTTCCAAATTTTGTTTCATCTCTCTCCCCCACATATACATTTTTCTCCTCTGAAGCATTTGGTTTTTTTTTTTTTTTTGAAACAGGGTCTTGCTCTGTCACCAAGCTAGAGTGCAGTGAGAGTACAGTGGTGTGATCGTAGCTCACTGCAACCTTGAACTCCCAGGCTCAAGCCATGGTCCTGCCTCAGTCTCCCAGTAGAGTAGCTGGGACTACAGGCATGTGCCACCACCCCTAGCTAATTTTTCTATTTTTTTTTTTGTAGAGATGGGGGTCTCACTCTTGCTCAGGCTGGTCTTGAACTCCTGGCCTCAAGTGATCCTATTGCCTCAGCTTTCAAAAGTGCTAGGATTACAGACATGAGCCACCATGCGCGGCCTCCTCTGGAGTATTTTAAAATAAACCCCAGATATATCATTTCACTTGTAAATACTTCTCTTTGTATCTCTAACAGATGAAGATTTAAAATACACACACACACACACACACACACACACACACACACACACACACACATATAGCCACCGCGCTGTTATTGTATTTAACAAAATTATCACTGATGACTTAATGTCACCTATCCCATGCCCAGTGTTTCCTCATTGTCTTAAAAACATCTTTTTACAGCTGGTTTGCTTGAATACTGTCCAGTGTTCTGTGTTCCAGCAACACTGAACTGCTGTTGCTTCCCTAAATTTCCTGCACCTTCTTGCTTTTGTGCACTCCAGTCCCTTTACCTGGAATGCCTGCTCCCATGCCTGGCCCAAGATTCAGTTTGAGTGTCACCGCCTGTTCTCGTAGCCTTCATGATTGCCTCAGTCTAGATTGCCTGTTCCTCCTCTGTGTCCCATAATATCCAGAGTATGAGGCATTGCTTTGTCTTATGACATAGTTCCACCATCCCCTAAGTATGCATCGAATGCTACCAGGTGCCCGGTATAGTGCCAGGTACTGGGGATACAGCAAAGTTCCACCCAGGGGAGAGAGAGAGAGAGGAGATGAGGATGGAGGGGGAGGAGAGAGAGAGAAAAATAGTAGGAATAAATAACAAACGAATAATGATACATGGTATTTTGGAACTGGGAGGGCAGCGTGGCTACCCGTGGCTCCCTTAGATGGGGCAGCCAGGGTATTTCATTGAGGCTGAGAACCGAATGAGGAGAAGGAGCCAGTCTGGGGAAGATCTGGGCATTCCAAGGAGAAGGACTAGCATGTGCAGAGACCTTGAGGTTAGAGACCCTGTCCTAGAAGGCTCTATTTATTATGTCTGTCTTTACTTCTATATCTGTAGATCTCATCCTTTTTGTAATCACAAAACCCTTTTGAGTGTTGAGAATCTGGTAATAGCTATGGCTCCTTGCCCCAGAAAAAGGTACAAATACACAGCCATTTGTGTGCCATTTTCCTAATTCCTGAAGCCAGGGAACCTCAGGAAGTTTCCCTAACCCCGACGAAGTTCACATTTAGGGCAGGAACAGTGTCTACTACTGCTAATATCTAACATACACTCTGCTATGTTCTTTTCTGCATTCTCTTTGGCCCCTTGCAACTACCCCATGAGTTAGGTACAGGTAGCATCCCCATTTGATAGATAAGGAGACTGAATCTCAGAGAGGCTAAGGTCACAGCCAGTGAGTGACAGGCAGGGGGCTTAAACCCAGGCAGTCCGAGGCTAAAGTGCATATGTTGCACTCCAAGGCACAGTTTTGGGCACAGCACTGAGCAGGAGGTTTGGGAACCTGCCCCTGGCAAATGCAGGGGAGGAGGAGCTGCGAGAACTTTCTGTGTTGGGCTTTAGAGATGTCCAAATACGCTGGGTCTAGAGGACTGCTTTTTTCTTTCTTCTGCTTTTTTTTCCTTCTCCTTTTCCTCCTTTTCTTCCTCTTCTTCCTTCTTCCTTTTTTTGTTGAATGACAATACTTGATTTTCTTATAAAGAAGTCTTTCTGTCTTAGAAAGCATCTTTTAAATATAGAATTGGAAATATACTGCTCTGTGACAGCGCACAATGAAAGCAGCAGAGGTAGATCCACTCTCCCCAAAGGTAAACTGGCTTGGGAATTTTCCGTTGGCTTATTTTTATCTTTAAATTTTATTTATTTTTTTTTTTGGGGACCAGATAATACATTCACATGGTTCAAAATTCAAAAGGTACAAAAAGGGCCGGGCGCAGTGGCTCACGCCTGTAATCCTAGCTCTCTGGGAGGCCGAGGTGGGTGGATCGCTCAAGGTCAGGAGTTCGAGACCAGCCTGAGCAAGAGCGAGACCCCGTCTCTACTAAAAAATAGAAAGAAATGATCTGGACAACTAAAAATATATATATAGAAAAAAATTAGCCAGGCATAGTGGCGCATGCCTGTAGTCCCAGCTACTTGGGAGGCTGAGGCAGGAGGATTGCTTGAGCCCAGGAGTGTGAGGTTGCTGTGAGCTAGGCTGACGCCACGGCACTCACTCTAGTCCGGGCAACAAAGCGAGACTCTGTCTCAAAAAAAAAAAAAAAAGTTACAAAAAGGAACATAGAGCAAGTCTCACTTGCTCTCACTCCCCTGCCTGGAGGCAACCGAGGTATCCCAGTGTCTCGTGTATTTTTCCAAAGATGTTTTATGCAAATATATGCATATCCAATATATATATTCTTTTTTTTTTTTTTTTTTGAGACAGAGTCTCACTGTGTTACCTGGGCTAGAGTGCCGTGGAGTCATCCTCGCTCACAGCAACCTCAAACTCCTGGGCTCAAGCAATCCTCCTGCCTCAGCCTCCCAAGTAGCTGGGACTACAGGCATGCGCCACCATGCCCGGCTAATTTTTTCTATATATTTTTAGTTGTCCAATTAATTTCTTTCTATTTTTAGTAGAGACGGGGTCTCGCTCTTGCTCAGGCTGGTCTCGAACTCCTGAGCTCAAACAATCCGCCCGCCTCGGCCTCCCAGAGAGCTAGGATTACAGGCGTGAGCCACCGCGCCCGGCCTATATATTCTTTTTAAAATGGTTATTTTCTTAACCCTTGAGTTGTACATGCAGCCTAAACGTCTCTGTTGGTCTCTCTGGCCCTTGCGAGAGCCTCAGACACAGGGAAAGCCTTTGGGTCTCCTGGAAGCCCTGTGTTTTCCTCAGAGGTAAGCCTTTCCTGGCCCATTTCCATGTCTTCCACCGTTGATAATTCATCAGCCACTCACAATAGCCCATGAGGTGCAAGAATTATTCACCGCATTTTATGAGCAAGGAAACAGACCCAGAAAAGTCCAGTAACTTGCTGAAAAGCACACAACTAATGAATGTCGTTGTGTGGTGAAGGCCCAGGAGCAGCGTGTGGCTCCGTCCCGTTTGGACTTTGGAAGCAATAAGAAAGTTGTTTACTCCAAAGTCACAGTTTAAAAATATTCTAGTGGCACTTGTGTGGGGCAGTGGAAAAAGCAAGGGAACTTGCAGTTCCAGCTGGGTTTGCTTCCTGGCTCTGCCATTTACAAAGGGGAAGGTTACTTCATTGTTTGTAGCCTCAGTTTCCTAATCTATAGGGTGGGGATGATAATACCCACCCAGCAGGGTGAGTAGTGATATGCTACAAGTGAAACTGATCTGTAAAATGGGGCATATTCCGATGCTTCCTCTGCCATTGTTATTATAGTTACTGTGGCTAGTCCCTTGCAGACACAAAGGGAAGGGTGTGTGTGGGTGGGCGGGCAGCAGTTTCCCAAAGGGAAGAGAGCTCCGGGCTCCCGCCGGGTACAAATTTGCCCCACCCTCAAGTGGACTGTTCCCAAAAGACCCTCTGCCGGCCTAGCGAATTGTAAATCAGGAGCCCTCCCCGCTTGGAGCCTCCAGGGCAATTAGAATAGCCCCAGGGCCTGAGCACAGATTCTTCCTCTGTGGGTGTCTTGAACTGACTTTGATCTGTAACTGTGCCCTCTGTAGATCGATTCTTTTTTTTTTTTGACTTTATTTATTTTTCTTATTATTAAAGTAAAACATGCTCACCAGAGAAAATTTGGAAAATATTAAAAAGTAGAAAGAAGAAAATGAAACCATCCTTATACTTTTCTCTTCCACAAAAGCACACCTCGGTTAATATTTTGGTGTATCTCCTTTCCGTGTTTTTTTCCCCTATGCACTTAAGATAATTCTGGACAGAGCAACTCATAATCTGTCTTGCTGGTTTTGTGAATGTTGTGCTTACCTTTGGGGTATTTCAATGTTAGCTTTTAAATATTTCCTAGTTTTATCTACGGGATTTTTTTTAAAGCCCCTAGCATTTTCAACAAGAATCCAATCAAAAGGAATCCTGGACGCCATCGAGGTAGTGCCCTCTGTCGGGAGCAGGCCCAACCTCCGGGAGGCCGGGAGTGGGTCAGTGCCACAGCTGGCTCTGGTACTTGTCGGGCCAGAGCTGAGGCGAGAGCTGGGGCTCACACAGGCAGTGTTGGCCTGGCTGGGAGAGGTGGCTCCCCTTGTGCCCTGGCGCCCTCTGCCACTCTCCACCACTGCGTGGCATATCCTCACTCTTTACCAGGTGGCTGCCTTTCAGGGCTGAGACCCTCACAGCGATTTGGGCGACAACTTTGGGGGTGTGCCCCCTCCAGAGGACTGGGATAGGGGAGCCAGAACTGGGCTAAGCAGGAAGCGGAACCTGCAAACCTCGGCAGGTGGTCTCTTGCAGTCTGGCCACTCTAGCGCTCCCATTTGTCGGCTTCCCGGCCTTCCCCAACCCTGACCTGTCCCATCTAGCGCCTCCCCACTTTTCTATTTTTTAAAAATTCCCCTTCTTTTTGGTATAAGTAAAACTGCCCTTAAGCCAAAAGTGTATAATTAGAATAATGGACATTTGAAGTGACTGGTATTCCTAGCCGACCAGACGGCCCGATGTTTAACAAAAGCTGGGCTATTCCCATCCCAGGACACGTTCAAGGCTTTTTCCACTCCCTTCTGCGGAATGCCCCTCCCCCGCTTGGAGGCCTGGAGAAATACAACTCACCCTACAAGGCCCGGCTCAAATATCAGCCCCTTAGAAATGCAGGGGGGATGCCTCTGTTGCAGGGCGAGTTGCGCCCTCTTTAGTGCTCCCCACGCTCTGGCTTCATGTTGGTAACAGAGCTTGACACGTGTTGGGATCTGCCTCTTTTCTTCCTTCCTTGCTTTGTCTGGGAATTCCTAGACAGCCAGGACGGGGCTGTGTCCTTGTCCCCAATCCCAGTCCCAGGAGTTGAAGGAGCTTCATAAATATTTGGTAAATAAAATTACAGAATCATGATATTTGATTGCCCCTTCCTTGTCCTCATCTCTCTCGTTATCCCCCATCCCCATCTTTCCACTTTGCCACCTGCCCCAGAGGTTACGGTGACAGCAACGCATTACAATCGCATTCCCTTTTCAGTATGTGTGCTGATTGTCTCCACTTGGCCGGGGGAATATCCTGTCAATGCATGGAAATGCCCCTTCTATTTTGTTTTATTTTTTGAGACAGGATCTCACTCTGTTGCCGGAGCTGGAGTGTAGTGGAGTCATCATAGCTCACAGAAACCTCAAACTCCTGGGCGCAAGCGATTCTCCTCCCTCAGACTTACAAATAGCTGAGATTACAGGCGTGCGCTAACATGCCTGGCTACTTTTTTCTTATTTTTTGTGGAAATGAGGCCTCTTGCTATGCTGCTTGTGCTGGTCCCAAACTCCTGGCCTCAAGCAGTCCTCCCACCTTGGCCTCCCAAAGTGCTAGGATTACAGATGTGAGCCACCAAGTGCGCAGCAGAAATGCCACTTTTAGATCTGACATGCCAACCTGCCTTTCCCATTCCTAAATCCCCCCCTGGGCAAGGGCAGCTTCTCCCCAAGGTGCAAGCCCCTCTCCAAGGTTGCAGTGCAGGTATTCCCGCGCGCCTTCCCCCTCCCCCGCCATGGACAGGCATCAGGACAGGGCTTGGGGTGGGACACACTAATTTCCCAGCAGGGTCCAGCACTCAGGGTCAGCTTCCCTGTTGGGGCCAGAGCAGAGACTGGAAGCAGCAGGGTTACTAATACTTCAGCAAGAGGGAAAGTTCAGAACCATGTGTACTGTTAGTGGCAGTTTACAATGAGGACAATGGGACGGCGAAGTAGTTTTTTGAAGATTTTATTAGAAAACAAAATAGGTACATAATCCTAAAACAACACCAGTGGAGTTTTCCCCATATCCCAGTCTGCTGATCAGTCCCCTCTCCCCCAGGGCTCTACTTGGAAGATCCTGAGGCCCAAACCCTGCCTCTCAGCTGCCCCTTGCCCCACAAACTGGTGACCAAAGTTCCCTGCTCTCCTCCTGCTTCTGATTTATCCCCTTTAAGAAAATAAAAATACCCCCCCTCCCCAATTCATTTAAAAATAATTTTCAAAGATTATAAATTGCATTTGCGTGTTTTTAAAAAATAAACACTTTAAATGTTGGATATCTCCCTCTTCACCGAGGAGGCCTAGTTGAGGACTCTGGGGTGCCTGCCTCCTCACCCCAGGAGGCCAGCTGCCACTTGGTGCCCCTTGGAAATTTTCAGGAAGTAATTTCTTCCGAATTTTCCCTGCAGTCACAAATTCCACAAACTGCTCCCATAAACACGCTGTCTTCATTACAGGCACTGCTCCTCAGCTCTGGAAACCTGATCTCTTCTTGTCAACTAGACCACATGCTTCAGATTCCCTGCAAATAGGAGAGAAAACAAAATTCAAATTCAGGTAACATATGTGAATTATACCCCAATAAAGCTGTTAGGAAAAAAAGCACTTGCATTTTGGGGCTTGTTCTCTGCTGCTTTTTGGGAACCCTGTGACCTCACCATATGAACAAGCCCAGGCTAGCCTGCTGGATGATGAGAGACAAATGGCCCAGATACCCTTGTCACCCCAGGAACCACCAGCCAACTACTGGACATGTGAGTGAAGCCTTTGACAGCAGCTGACTGTAGATGCTGGGTGAATCTAGCCAAAACCAGAAGAACCATCCAGCTGAGCCCAGCTCAACTGCCAATCCAGAGTAATGAGCTAAAAAAAAATGGTTGTTTTAAGTCATACACACACACACACACACACACACACACACACACACACACACACATTCAGGTACCACTTTTCAGAGTTCACACTTCACTAACTGCATCAAATCCTCCCCCCTTTCATCTCCCCTTAGCAAGGTACAACCCTCTTAGCATTTTCTCTTGTGAGTACCTATGAAGTATGGATTGAGGGCTTCCTCCTGCCCTCCGGCCTAAAGATCTTTGAGAGAAAAGTGATCATTTGAAATCCTACAGGACTGGACTCTAGGGATGAAAAGTTTGCTTACTTGGTCCCTCCACAGACTTCTTCTTGCCCCATGTCTCCAAGTAAAAACACTGGGCACCAAACCCTACTGACCATTTCTCTTCTGAAACAGGAAGAATGCTCCATGAGGGCAGGGACCTGGGATGTCTTACTTTCAGTTAATCTCCAAAGTCTAGCACACTATCTCACACATAGTAGGTGCTCAGCAAATGTATGAATGAGTGGATGAATGGAAGGAAGGAAGAAAGGAAGGAAAGAAGAAACGACTCAGAAATAAAGTACTTGCCTATCTATTTTTATTTTTACTTTTAAATTAACCTACAATAAAATCGACTTTTTTGTATGTGCAGATCAATGATTTTGAAACACATGTATAGAATCATGACAGAGAAGAGTCATATAATCCCCCAAATCCCCTTGTGCTATCCTTTTGCAGTCACATTCTCCTCCCTCCCCCACCAACCTGGCAAACACTGATCTGTTCTCCATAGCTGTAGTGTTCTTTTTGAGAATGTCATATAAATGGAATCAAACAGTATGTAACCTTTTAAGATTGGCTTTTTTCACTCAGCATAATGCCTTTGAGGTTCATACAAATTTTGCATGTATCAATAGTTCATTCCTTTTTTTGTACTTAACTTTTAATTTTTAAGTAATTATAGATTCACAGGAAGTTGCAAAAAACAGTACAGAGAGGTCCCATGTACCCTTCACCATGTTTCCCTAAATGTTAACATTTTACGTAATTATTGTTAAATTATCAACACAAGGAAATTGACATTGGTACAATTTACAGATCTTATTCAGATTTTACTAGTTTTACATGCACTCATTTGTGTGTATATAAATGTATAGTTATATGCCATTTTATCATAAGTGTAGATTCATGGACCTGTACCACACTCAAGACACAGAATTTTCTACCACCACAAAGATCTGCCTCCTGCTACCCCTTTATAGTCACTCCCACTCCTCCTCCCTTACCACTCCCAAGCCCTAACAGCCATTCATCTATTCTCCATCCATCTCTAAAATTTGGTCATTTTGAGAATGTTATATAAATGGAACCATGAAGTATATAAACTTTTGCGATTGGCTTTTTTCACTCAGCACACTGCCCTTAAGATCCATCCAGGTTATGGTGTGTATCAAGTTTGTTGCTTTTTATTGCTAAGTAGCGTTCCATGGTATGGATGCAGCACAGTCTGTTTAACCAGTGGAAGGACATCTGAGTTGTTTCCAGTTTTGGGCTATTATAAACAAAGCTGCTATGAACATTCATGTACAGGTTTTTGTATGAGCATAGAGTGCATTTGCTGGGTTGTATGGCAGTCACATATTTAGTTTTATAAGAAATCGCCAAACTTTTTTCCAGAGTGGTGGTGCCATTTTACATTTTCACCAGCAATGCTTGAGTGATCTAGTTTCTCAGCATTCTTGCTAGCATTTGATGTTGGTTTTTATTTTGGCCACTCTGAAAGGTGTATAGC
>NW_012133970.1:455388-487894 GCF_000956105.1 Propithecus coquereli | reverse complement strand
ATATGATTTGCAAATATCTTATCTCAATATGTAACTTTTCATTCATAAAATGAAAGAATTTTGATGAGGTTCAATTATTTTGCAATTTTTTTTTTTTGTGTCATGCTTTTGGTGTTTTAAACCTCTAAGTTCAAAATCTCTGGATCATCTTTGATTCTTCATCTCTTAGTTCACGCCTCCTCCACATCTTATGAGTTGCCAAGCATAACCTCAAGATGTCTCTCAAATCTGTCCCCTCCTTTCTGTTCCACTGTCTCCACTTTAGTCACATCTCTTATTACTCAGGTCATTGCAACAGCCTTTTAACTGGTGCTCCTGCTTCTGGAGCTGTCCCCCACACAATTGCTGGCTATGATCACATCCCTCCCCCGCTCCAAAAACCTTTAGCAGCTCCTGACTATGAGTGAAGTCCAACTCCTTAGCTTAAACAGGCCCCATGCATGCTTTCCTGTTTCCACACCTTGGCTTGAGTTGTTGCCTCTGATGAGGACAAGCTAAAGGGGATGCTGGTGCTGAAGCGAGGGTCCTTCCATCTGTAAGTATATAGCCAGAGCTTGGGGAATGAGCGAATGCATAGTAAACAAAATTCCATGTCAAAGCGTTCCAACAACACATGTTCACAGAGAGGAAAGGTGGGTGCTGTATTCCCTGCGGCTCTGTCTCACTCTCCAGTTACATTTGGAGGCAATTAAGAAAAACAACAGAAATAATTTCCACCAAAAGTTGAAGATGAGCAATGTTGAATTTGGGTAACAATAAAAATGCAAGCTTAAATAATGCCCATTGTTTTCCCTTCACATCCAGCTTTTCCAGCAGTGGGTGGCAGCCTGAGAAAATCCTAAAGGCCAGCGTGGGCTGCGGCCTGGGGAAACAAGGAGTTCAGACCGGAGGGGGCAAACTCCAAAGCCTAGAGAGGCCAAGAATATAATATACTGCATGTAAAGTGGGCTGTGGGCGAGACGTATGGAGCCCCCTTGATTCTTTTTTCATTTTCCTACTTTGAATCATGACATGAGTATAAGAAATAGTTTCCTTTTTTCTCAACTCTACTACAAAAGAAAACGAAACCAAAACAGTGTAAGTGGAATGCTAAACGGAAACTCACACCTGGCCTAGAATAAGAGCTACAAAAGGGAGTGGTGGGGCCCTGGCAAACAGGAAGGTACATGTTTGCAAAGTGGCCATCCTTTTCAGACCGGCTTATTTCCCTTAGCAAGATGCATTTAAGTTTCCTCTATGTCCTTTTGTGGCTTGATAGCTCCAGGCATTCACCACATGAAGGCATGTGGGCCCAGTGTGACCAGATCTTTCCATTTTTCCAAGAGAAGTCCGAAATTCACATTTTAATGCAAAGTTTCCACAGTGTTAAATGTGGGAGATTGATTGACAATCGTAAAGAATATTGTGCGGGGCATCAATATGAGAGGCCAAACAAAATAATTTTTGAGGCAAGATGTGGCTGGTTCATGGGCTCCCAGTTTGTGATTTCTGGTTATCTCTAAGACAGTCTTGATTTATACCTAAGGCACTCCGTATCACTCTGAAATATCCTGGTTTGGACAATAAGTTCTGTTGTCACCTACCTCTGATACAGAGGAGTACTCATGGCCTGGGCTCTATTGATCCATCAATTGACTCATTTGTTCATCCATTTATTCAATAAGCATTTATAGACTATCTACTCTGTGCCAGGTACTTTGCTAGGTGCTGCTAAGCCCTCTCTTTAGTCTTTCTTTTTTTTAAATTAGTAGACTTTATTTTTAGAGCAGTTTTAGGTTTACAAAAAAACTGAGCAGAAAGTACAGAGTGCTCTCATATATTCCCCTCTCTCTTTCCCTGCAGGCAGTTTCCCCTATTATTAACATCTTGCACTAGTATGGTACATTTGTTACCGTTGATGAATGTTGATACATTTTTATTAACTGAAGTCCACAGATTACATTAGGGTTCATTCTTTGTGTTGTACAGTTCTATGAGTTTTGAAAAATGTATATGTTATGTATCTACCATTACAGTATCATATAAGAATAGTTTCACTGCCCTAAAAATTCCCTGTGCTCCACTGATTCATCCCTGTCTTCCTTCCCCTGAAGCCTGGCAACCACTCATCTTTTAATGTCTCTGTAGTTTTGCCTTTTCCAGAATGTCATATGATTGGAATCATATAGTGAGTAGCCTTTTCAGACTGGCTTCTTCCACTTAGCAAGATGCATTTAAGTTTCCTCCATGTCTTTTTGTGGCTCGATTGCTTATTTCTTTTTGGCATCAAATAATATTCCATTGTCCGGATGTACCACAGTTTATTCATTCACCTACTGCAGGGCATCTCGGTTACTTCCAAGTTTTGGCAATTCTGAACAAAGCTGCTATAAGCATTCATGTGCAGGTTTTTGTGTGGACATGAGCTTTTAACTTATTCAGGTAAATACCAAGAAGAGTAATTGCTGGATCATATGGGAAGACTATGGTTAGCTTCGGAAGTAACTCTTGAACTATCTTCTCAAGTGGCTGTATCATTTTGCATTCTCATTAGCAATGAATGAGAGTTCCTGTAGCTCTACATCCGTGTCAATATTTGGTGTTGTCAGTGTCTTGGATTTTAGCCATTCTAATAGGTATGTACTGGTATCTCATTGTTTTAATTTGCAACTTCTTAGTGAGACATGATATTGAGCATCTTTTCACATACAGTCTCTGACTTGAGAGTTTTCAACTTTATGATGGTGCGAAGCACACTCCCTAACAATGTCTGGATAAACCCACTGTAAGTTGAAGATACCATTGGTTAAAAACATACTTTCTACTTATATTTTCAGCTTATGATGGGTTAATTGGGATGTAACCCCATCATAAGTAAAGGAGCATCTCTACTTTCTTGCCATCTGTATCTCTTCTCTGGTGAGCTGCCTATTCATATCTTTTGCCCATTTTTAAATTAGGTTGTTTGTTTTCTTATTGTTGAGTTTTAAGAGTTCTTTGTATATTTTGGATACACTTCCTTTACTGGATATGAGTTTTGCAAATATTTCTCCTAGTCTGTGGCTTGTCTTTTTATTTTCTTAATCTTTAGTCTTTTTAATGTAGAGCAGCATTGTCCAATAGAACTTCTCGGATGATGGAAATGCTCTGTATCTATACTGCCCAATATAGTAGCCACTAGTCACATGTGGCTATTGAGTACCTGAAATATGCCCAGTGCAATGAAGAACTGAATTTTAAATTTTATTTAATTTTAATTAACTTAAATAGCCACATGTTGCTAGTGGTGACTGAACTGGATAGCAGAGACATAGAACAGTTCTCTTGTGCCTTTTTTCCCCTTCATGACATTGACTTGGAGAGGTCATCTTTATTTCCCCCTCTGTTTACAGCCTTCCTTTTCAGTCCATTAGCAAGTCCTATGGCGTCTACCTCTAAAATATATTCCAAACCCACCCACCTCTCTCCATCCTTCACTATAACTTCACTCCAAACCCTCTCATGGACGATTCTAATAGCCTCAAAACTGGTCTCCGTGCTTCCTTCCTTGTCCCCTACAACCTATTGTCTATATAGCAGCTAGAGTATTTTGTTAACACATAGGTCAGACCACATCATTCCTATGCTCAAATCCTCTAACAGCCTCCAGTCGCACCTAGAATAAGATCCAAGCTACTCACCTGCAGGATCTGGTCCCTTGTTTCCTGTCTCCTACCACTATCCTCCTTGCTTACATGGGTCTTCTTTGTGTGGCCTGAACACACGATTCATTTTCTCCTCTTAGGGCTTCCCTCTTCTTTGCACTTGCCGTTCCTTTTGCCTGGAATGCTTTGTTCCTGGATAATCTCATTTCTCACTCATCACCTCTGTCACCTTGAGTTGGGGTCTCAACTCAAAAGTCACCTCTGAGAGGTCTTAGGGCCACCCAAGCTAAGTAGTCACCTCCCTTCCTTTTCTGTCACATGATTCTGTTTTATTTTCTTCAATCCACTTAGTGCACTGAAAATATCTTGTGTGCTTATTTATTTGCTTGCTGTCTGTCTTCCCTTACAAACTTTATGTGGGCAGGGACTTTGTCTGTCTTGCTCATTACTCTACTGTTAGCACCCTCGACAGAGCCGGGCACATAGTAGGTGCTCAATATCTAGTCATTGAAGGAACAAACATCTGGAGAGCTATAGGGTGGCTGATCAAGCACTTTCCCATTCAATCCACAGAGGCTTAAAGCTTGGTCATTGCTCTTAAAGACCTTATAAATGTGGCTGAGGTGAGGAAACACATGCCAACAAAAGGAGAACCAATGCTATCAGGCTAGGTGGCAAATGAGTTCTGAAGACAATTGGTGTCATAGCTGTTTGGAGGAATGCTGGAGTGATCCTAGAACCCTTGGTAGCTGAGTGGCACCACAGAGGAACAGAGAAGTGAGTTTTGGACCACTGAAAAGTGTTTCCAAAACTACTGTCATGTAAGTACCTCTTTCAGGAATGTTGTCATATCTTCCTAATATCTGTATTAATAGTCACCTAATATTTTCCTTTGTATCAACTCACTTTTAAAACTTTAATGCGTCTTTTGGCCTCATCTATCATAAGCAGAAATAATAATAATAAAAAATAACAGACTTGATATGCTTTAATACATTTTAAAACATACATCAAAATAAATATGACTATTAAAACTAAAACTGTCAGCCAGGCACAATGGCTCATGCCTATAATCCCAGCACTTTGGGAGGCTGAGGTGGAAGGATTGCTTGAGGCCAGGAGTTTGAGACTAGCCTGGGCAACATAGTGAGACCTCGTCTCTACAAAAAATAACAAAAATTAGCTGGGCATGGTGGTGTGTGCCTGTAGTCCCAGCTACTTGGGAGGCTGAGGCAGGAGGGTCACTTGAGCCCAGGGTGAGCTGTGGTGAACTATTGCGCCACTGTACTCTAGCCTGGGCAACAGAGAGAGACCCTGTCTCAAAGAAAAAAAAAAATTGAAAATGTCTTTTTGTCACCTCAAATTGTCTCTCACACAATTTGAGAAAAACCACTGTAGGGTTCACTCTTGGGCAGCTGGTGCCCAAGTAGCTCTCCCACCGTCGGCCTCCGGTATCTGAGAATCTTGGATGGTGTGCACCCCAGCCTCCATCCAGCTCCCTCAGCCCAATCTGGTCCACTTCTCTGTCCATTTATTGCCCAAGGCTTTACTCACGTCCACAGTGGCCGAGGCCCTGTATGGGTGGGTGCTGAGGTTGCAGAGAAGGGCAAGACACAGTTTTTGCCCTCAAGGAGCTCTGAGACTAGTGAGGAAGACAGATAGGGAGACAAGCACATCATAGTCCATAGCAACAAGGTAATAAAATACCAGTATGTACAGAGTGCTGTGGCAGAAAAAGAAAGGGTATGAGAAGCTTCACAGAGCAGGGGGCATCTTGAAAGGCAAAGGAGGGAATGTTCTGGGCAGTAGGAACAGAGCAGGATGTATAAAGGAAAATGTAAAGTTTTTGTGGCCCGGACACAGGATGAAGGTCAAGGAGGGGGCAATGAGGCTGAAGAGTTGGCCGGAGGCCATATCGAGGCCATGGCCTTATCCTTGAGGCCACCGGGAGCCTCTGAAAGATTTTAAAGCAGGGAGGGGATCTGGTGTGATCCAGGGCTAGAGCAAGCTTTCCAGCTGCTGCCCCATCATGGCCTGGTTTGAGGGTCTCACTTTCTACCTGGGAACAATGGCAGTACAAAGGATTTCTATGAAACCCTGGGCATGTGTTCATATGGATGGCTGATTTAATTTTTAGCTCTTAATTGTCAACTGCATTGCTTGTCTTGGAATGTCGATCCCTCCTGTCATCAGAGAGCCTTTCAATGACAATTAAGTAAAACCACCAATTACCACTTGTCTGCTTCTGCCCTGAGTTAGAACCTGAGGTTGTAGATTAATCCCACCAGGCTTCTGGCATTTACAGGATATCAGCACTTAGAGGATATTATCCCAATGGTTAGGATGCTCTCTGGTCTGAGCTTGCAAGGCACTACTGCAGTCTCAAACGGAATTGAAGCAATTTCTAAAATAGCCTATGATTCATTTTTTCTCCCCTCCTGTGCCTAAATCTGCTGGCTCCATGTGGAGGGATGGGCACAAGTAACTGTAGAGGTGACATCACAGGAGTGGGCTGCTTGCCTGCCAGCCAGCTTGTGGAGCTGGGCCTCGGCAGTTGTCTATCTGCTGGGCTGGGCAATGCCTCCCAGCCGTTTTGGAGTCGCAGCTCCCAGGTTCTTTGGTTGATGTGCCTTCTCCACATTTCTTTTTCAGACAAAAATTCTGGGCTGAGAAATCCAGGATAATGGAAATAGCAGCGGTAGGAAGAATAATACAGCCTTACATCTGTATAATACTTTAGAGTTTTGAAAGCCATTTGCTCCATTTTGCTCCACCCAAACACCAGTGGGAGATGGAAGCTGGGATTTTCGGCTTGAACTGGAGACAAACTCTGGCTGTCTTACACAAAAGAGCTCAATGCTAACATCCCCCATTCACCTCAAGGCACATCATGATTAGCCCTTGGACGCCCCCAAAAGGTGAGAGAGACTCCCTTCAGCTTCTGGGTGCTTCCTGGAAGATAAATTCTCCAGGACAAATTGCCTGGCAGGCACAATCTATTAACTATGCCATCCTGATTGAGCCAGCAAGTAGTGCCAGTCTCAGCACTGCCAACTCCTTCTGCGCACCCTGGTTTACAGTCCCAGTGGTCCCAAAGACCTTTACCAGAGCCAAAGGCATGGCCGCTAACTGTGGAGCCCTGAAGGTAGGGTGTGTCATGAACATCTGGAAGTGCCAACCACTGCCAGACTAGCTCGAAGGCCTGTGAAAGGAAAACCCACAATTCAAGTCACACAGCCATCACTGTGGATCCTGAAGTGAAGGGTCACTGAGCCCAGCCAAGAACAGCTGAGGAGTGAAGTGGAAGGATTCTTTCTTGGAGGAGCCATAAAAATAGTTCTGTGGCAGTCTCATGTTGCCTCTGTGATCTTTCAACACCTGGGCGCCGCATGCCTTGGTGTCTGCAGCCCTCTATTGCCACAGTTGACATGAGAAGTCTCCCCTGGCCTAGCTCCCCTCGTCTGATCTTCCCTAAAATCATGGCTGCCAGGTTGAAAGCCAAAGGGGTGGCATACTCTTGCTTGGCCCTCCTGGTTTTAGATTTCGGCGTCATATGTGTAGGGGAAGTGGGGGTGGGGGATGGAAGCAGTGAGCCACAGATGTGCACAGTATTATGAGCAGCCACCATCACCACTACCACCCAATGAATCCAGAATGACCTTGTGTAAGACCACAGGTGCTGGTCAGTGCCATGAAAATGTCACCTATGTAAACCAAGATGCTTGCACTTGGGCAATTCTGTCTGTTGGAAACATTGGCGGGGTATAAAAGTGACCCTTTGAAAGTTGAATCTGTAAACCTATATGTGCAGAGTGACTGTCAGAACAGAACATCACCACCTTCAAAGCAGAGAGGCCTCCCAGAACTTGTTTTCCAGCTCACAGAGGAAACGCGTGCCTATGAAAGTAGATTAAGGATCACCATCTCAGCCTATTTTAGAGATGTGAATAAAAATCTTGGCTTGGGACTTTCTCCTCTCTGGTTGACTGATTTTTCAATTGATTTGTATTTATTAGCTAATGAAATTAAAGTTGTAAAAATGATAACAGAAACACAATAAATCTCTCCCACAACTGGCTGTTTCTATGTCACTATAGTGCATTCCTCACTTTGATTACTTCAAAGTCTATTATTTTGTTTTCAATTATTCTGTTTTTCTGGCACTGGAGAAAATCAATTTGTTTTATTTTCTCTTATTCATGCACTCAATTATGCTCTTCGGGTACATTTAATCACTTTGATGTTTTCATTTTATGGCCCGTCTCTAGGCACTTCAGCTGCACTGCTGCCAACGGGCAAGCAGGACTAATTTGCATGTCACAATAGACTTGAAATTCTAACTCGATTTAGAAATCTTTATGAAATCTCCCTCCAAAATTTGCTTGGAGCTGCAAAGAGGTAGAGGGATGTAGGCAAACCAGGAGCCTAAAAAAATGCCTTCTTTCCTCAAAGGACTGTGGGCTCCTTCGTGGCCTGATCATGGCTTGGACATGTCCCTGTCCAGGTATAGCAGAGGAGTCTGTGGGATGGGCAACCTGCAGAGCTTCCTCTGGAACTCTGCAGTGAGAATCCTGCAGCAGCTGCCCTCAGTGGCAAGGCCAGGGAGGCTGGGCCCGCTTACTCTGGCAGAAAACTACATTCAGCACTGCCGGATTTGGCAGCTGTACTCAAGACAGCACCTGAATCTCAGTTGGTTAAAGGGCCTCGGGGTAGACTGAGAAAGTTGTCAACAGTTAGGCATTCCAGAACCCTGAGTGGTTTACCTTATTTTCCCTAAAAATTTCCAACCTTCCCTTTGCCCCTTGATCATTTTAGAGCTAGAAGCTAGAGGGGAATGAGCAATACAATTGCTTTGGGCATGTACTTTGGGCACACGAACAAAAAAAATTCTTAATTAAACACATTAGAGGCCTCCAACAGCTCTTCAAAAATTCTTGGTTTGTTGTATGCAACAATCAATCAGCAGCTCCACTGCGCAGAAGGAAAATTCCATATTTCCTATTCTAAGCTTTGAGTATGACCCTGAGCTTCTCAGTGCGATTCCAGCTTCCCCACTTACCTGCTGTATGAACTTGTACCAGCTAATTAATTTCCCTAAGCCTCAGTTCTCTCATCTATTAAATCGGGCTAATAAGATTATCTACCTCAGAGACAGATTTGCTTCCTAAACTTTAATACTGTCAAGAGTTTGGCCATATTCACATACCACTTATGTGGAAAGTTTTCTTATGTAGAGTCATTTTTTTAAAAACTTAGTCTCATCCTAAGCAATAATATCTATGAAATCAAAGAATTTGATGTGATGGCTGTATTTCTTTCTAATACACATTAAAACGTATACATTAGACACACTAAATCCAATCTTGCTGGGGTCTTTGATGGGGTCTTTGATCCTGCTCTTCTCTTTATCTAGAATGTTCTTTACCCCAATTTTTGTAAATCATCTTCCCTTACTTCATTAAACTCTATTCTCAAATGTCACCTCTTCAGAGAGGCCTTTACTGACCAGTCTATCTAAAATAGCACCTGCCCTGAATTTATCAGTAACCAACCTTAAATATTGATTTATCTGTTTATTATCAATCTTCCCTACTAGAACATAAGCTCCATGATGGGCAAAGACTTTATCTGTCCTATTTAATTCTGGATTTCCAGTGCCTAGAATAGTGCCTGGCACATATTAACCCCAAATACATATTTACTGAATGAATGAAACATTGAAATAGAAAATTAGCCTAGCAGTAACCAGGCTCCTTTTCCACCCCCCCAGGGTGGTGTCAGGGAAGGGAGAATAGAAAGCCAGGACTTCATCCCTGCTCATTGGCAAGGAGGCCCGCCCACTGCTGTGTCAGTAGAGGCCACATGGGAGCAGTTAAAAGGTACCACGATCATTCCTGGCCAGAGTGGTATCAGTGAAGTTTTAGTGGGGAGCCTGAATTTTCACTCCTGCCCAGCAGTAATGAGCACCCTTCTTCCCCCCAGGGTGTCAATGGTGGCTGAGAAGGGAACCTAGACTTTAACGCCTCCACCTGGAGGTAATGGGGTAGTGTCCCTCTCCCCTGCCAGCAAGGTGTCAGAGGAAGCCTGCTAAAATGGAAGATTTAAATAAAATCCAGAGTTTCATGACCTCATACCTAAAATGTTCAGGATACAATAGAAAATCACTCATCATACCAAGAACAGGAAACTCTCAACTTGAATGAGAAAAAGACAATCAACAGACGTTAGAAATATTTGAGAAGGAATTTAAAGCAGCCTTCATAAAAATACTTCAATGAATAGTTATGAACATTCTTAAAACAAATTAGGAAAGGGAAGTCTTATTAAAGAAATAAAGAAAAACTAAATGGAAATTTTAGAACTGGAAAATACAATAAGTGAAATAAAAAACTCAACAGATGGGCTCAACAGCAGAATGGGGGAGTAGAGGAAGAATCAGTAAACTGAAGATAGAATAATAGAAATTACCCAATTTAAACAAAAGACAGAAAATAGACTGAAAAACTGAGCAGAAACTCAGGGACCACGTGGGACTATGATAAAAGATCTAGTATTCACATCATCAAAGTCCCAAGAGGGGCTAGGTGTGGTGGCTCATGCCTGTAATCCTAGTACTTTGGGAGGCTGAGGCAGAAGGATCACTTGAGGCCAGGAGTTGAAGACCCCATCTCTACAAAACATAGAAAAATTAGCCTGGTGTGGTGGCCTGTAGTCCCAGCTACTTGGGAGGCTGAGGCAGGAGGATTGCTTGAGCCAGGAGTTTGAGGTTGCTGTGAGCTATGATGATGCATCCCATAGGGAGAGGAGAAAGAGGGTAGGACTGAAAAAATATTTGAAGAAGTAATGGCTAAAGATTTCCCAAATTTGGCAAAAGAGCTAAGCCTACAGATTCAAGAAGCTGACTGAAACCCAACAGGACAAACCCAAATAAATACATGCTAAGACACATCATAATCAAATTCCTGAAAACTAAAGAAAATGAAAAAATCTGGAAAGCAGCTCAAGAGAAATGAAATCTTACCTAAAGATAATTGACAATTCATTGATAATTCAAATAACAGTTGATTTCTCGAAAACAATGGAGGCCAGAAGGAAGTGGTATAATACTTTTCAAGCACTGAAAGAAAATAACTGTCACCCAGAATTCTATATCCAGTAAAAATATCATTCAGGAATGAAGGGACAATAAAGATTCTTAGAGGAAGGAAAACTAAGAGAATTTGTTGTCAGTTTCACCTACCCTAAAAAAGAATAGCTAAAGGAAGTTCTTGAAATGGAAAGGAAATTATTAGGAAAAAAGGAATCTTGGAACATTGGGGAGGAAAAAAAAGAACAATAGAAAGAGTAAAAATATGGGTAAATACAGTAGATTTTCCTTTTCCTCTTGAGTTTCCTAAATTACGTTTGATAAGTTGAAGCACAAATTATAACACTGTCTGATGTGGTTCTAAATATACATACAGAAAATATTTAAGACAGATATATGATAAATGGGGGAAGGAAAGTGACTTAAAAGTTGACAGAGTTTCTGCACTTCACCCACACTGGTAAAATGTTGACACCAGTCATATACCATGACCGAATAGGATTTATTTCAGTTGTACAAAACTGATTTAATATTTGAAAATCAATTTAATTCACCATATCAAAAGGCTAAAAGGACAAAAAATCACATATATATCAGTATTAGTATCAACTGATGTAGAAATAGCATTTAACAAAATTCGATACTCACTCATGATTAAAAAACTCTCAGAAAACTAGGACATAGAGCGGGGACTTCCTCTACCTGATAAGGAAAATCTACAAAAACCTACAGCTAACATCATACTTAATGGTGAAAAACTGGATGTTTTCCCTCTAAGGTCTGGAACAAGGCAAGGATGTCTGCAATTGCTACTCTTAAGATAAGAAAAGGAGGGGGCAGGTAGGAGGAGGATTTAAAAAAGACAAGAAAAGGGAATAAAAGGCATAAAGATTAGAAAGAAAGAAACAAAACTGTCTCTATTTGCATGTGAATGATAATCTATGTAGAAAATCCCAAGGAATCTACAAAAAAACCCACTGAGAACTAATAAATGAGTTCAGCAAGGTCCCAGGATACAAGATCAATATACAAAAATCAATTGTATTTCTATATATTAACAATGAACACATGGAAACCCAAATCAGAAATATAATTCCATTCACAGTAACTCAAGAAAATATTATGTATGAAACATGTTCAGGATCCGTGTGCTAAAAATTATAAAATGCTGATGAAGGAAATCAAAGAACATCTAAAAAATGGAGAGATATACCATGCTCATAGATTGAAAGACTCACCATAGTAAAGATGTCAATTCCTCCCAAATTGATATATAGGTTTAATGTAATTCCTATCTAAATCACATCAAGATTTTTTGCAGACATAGACAAGATTATTCAAGCTCATATGGCAAGGCAAAGGCACTGGTACAGCTAAAACAATTTTGAAAAAGAAGTAAGAGGATCACTCTACCTGATTTTAGGATTTATTATACATCTACAGTAATCAAGTCTGTGGAGGAAGAGACACATAGATCAATGGAGCAGGAGAGAAAACCCAGAGAGACTGAGACAATTGCCTTAGAGTCAATGGAAATTTTGGAAAGGAAGGCAGTTCTAGGGAGGTACCTGGATTTTCTGCTCTTCTGCTAGACAGAAGAGGCTTTACATTGTGCATCAAGGGATGGTCTGTTTTTCAAGACACATGGAAGCACCCTAGAATTCCTGGAGGTATCTAAGAAAAGAAACAGATCCTGGGACATAAAAAATACTCACCTTCTAATCCCTTAGTTTTTCAGGTGTCTGTAGGTGTGGTGACCAGATTTTGTAAACCAAGAATTGGGACATAAGGTCTGACAAAAGATTATTGTCTTTTTCTTTAAAAAAACCCAAACCCCACAAATCTAACATGTTTTAATTTTTTTCCCTGACTACCAAAACGATACATGTTCATGGTAGAAATTTTTGAAAAATACAGAAACAGAACAAAGAACAAGTAAAAGTTACTCATAATTCCAATCCTAGATAACTACTGTTAAAGTATACTTTTGGTAAAGCGCCACCAAGGATAACTACTGTTAACATTTCCTTCTAGCGTTTTTCTGTGCATATCCACACACTCACTCATTCACACACACACTATATATATAGCTACAAAATTGAGACTACATGGTATTAAACCATTTTGTGTCCTATTTTTTCACTTACTGTTGTAATCGTGAGCATATTTTCCTGTCATCAAATTATCTTTAAAAATTTGCTTTTTAATTGGCTGTAACAAAATTTTTCATATAGATGTACTATATGGAATTAGTACCATACCTCAAATTTAATATATCAAAACAGGCTGGGTGCGGTGGCTCACGCCTGTAATCCTAGCACTCTGGGAGGCCAAGGCGGGCGGATTGTTTGAGCTCAGGAGTTCGAGACCAGCCTGAGCAAGAGCGAGACCTCATGTCTACTAAAAAAAATAGAAAGAAATTATCTGGACAACTAAAAAAATATATAGAAAAAATTAGCCGGGCATGGTGGCACATGCCTGTAGTCCCAGCTACTCGGGAGGCTGGGGCAGTAGGATCGTTTGAGCCCAGGAGTTTGAGGTTGCTGTGAGCTAGGCTGACACCACGGCACTCACTCTAGCCAGGGCAACGAGTGAGACTCTGTCTCAAAAAAAAAAAAAAAATATATATATATATATCAAAAGAGAACACATCAGGCCGGGCGCGGTGGCTCACTCCTGTAATCCTAGCACTCTGGGAGGCTGAGGCGGGTGGATCGCCCAAGGTCGGGAGTTCGAGACCAGCCTGAGCAAGAGCGAGACCCCGTCTCTACTAAAAATAGAAAGAAATGATCTGGACAATTAAAAATATATATAGAGAAAAAATTAGCCGGGCATGGTGGCGCATGCCTGTAGTCCCAGCTACTAGGGAGGCTGAGGCAGGAGGATCACCTGAGCCCAGGAGTCTGAGGTTGCTGTGAGCTAGGCTGAAGCCACGGCACTCTAGCCCAGGCAACAGAGTGAGACTCTGTCTCAAAAAAAAAAAAAAGAACACATCAAATATATGTATCTGTAAAACTATGCCCTCCACCCTCCCAAGAGCTTCCCATCCCAGCTGGTATCTGGGCTGGAAACCTCAGTCATTTTTATTTCTTCCTTTCTCCTTGATGCTCTATAAATGACCTACCTCCAAGTGCTGGTGATGATACTGTCTTCATAACAGGACTGTGGGGAGCCATTCCTCCTTAGCCCACCACCACTGTTCCCGCCCAGGCCCTTGCAGGCTCACCCTTGGACCGCCATCATGATCCATTCCAAATATCACTGCATCATGTCGTGTCCTAATTCCAGAGCCTAGAATGGCTCTCATTTTACTGTATCCAGTATGGACTACTGAGCCTGAAATTCAGGGGAACCTGTGGTCTGCTCTGGTTTTCTCGTTCTTCTGAGTTTCCCTTGCTTACAAGCACATTCCCACTTCAATCTACTTGAATCCTCCCAGCCTTGTGAGAGCAGTCTTCCTAAAAGTTCCACTGCCTAGTTTCTCCTACATAGTGTCAGCCCTCATTATATCCTGATTTGTCCAAGGGGATCAGTTTTGTCCCCTCACCTAGATTTCTCAACTATTTATCAGAAGCAGAGACCATGTCTTAAATTTCTTGTACGTCTCCCATGGCACCAAGCACATGGTGGTGGTGGTGGGGAGGGAGGGTTCAAAAATATGCGTTGATTAATTGAGCTGAGCTTCAAAGTGGAGACACAATCATATCTTTTAAAATTTCACTTTGGAAGCCCGTGTAGGGTGGAAAGGGTTTACTAGGGGTGACTGGAAAAAAGTAGATGGAAGATGATGAGTAGGCCTCAGAGGGCAATGCTGCCAAGGGGAGGAGGCCACCAGGTCTGGGTTCAAATTCCAAGTTCACCACTTACTTGTTAGGGGACTACGGGATTGTTACACAATGTCCTCCGGTGCCAGTCTCCTGCCTCACAAGGAAGTTGTGAGGTTAAATGAGATTGTGTATGTGAAGTACCCAGCACAGGGTGTTGTGCTGAGTGCTTTCAATAATAGTAGTTCCCACTTCATGGATTTAGGTAGGAGTTTCAAGTCTTCATAAAAATGATCTGCTAAGAGTTTTCATGGTTTGTTAAAAGCTGCCACCTAAGTTACTGAAACTTTGGGAAATAGCCTCCATTTTTACTTTAGAATCTGTAAAACTTATAGCATGACATTTTAATAACTTTTTTTCTGTTTAGCAACAACAACAAATCTTTCTGGCCGGGCGCAGTGGCTCACGCCTGTAATCCTAGCAGTCAGGGAGGCCAAGGCAGGAGGATCGCTTGAGGTCAGGAGTTCGAGACCAGCCTGAGCAAGAGCGAGACCCTGTCTCTACTAAAAATAGAAAGACATTAGCTAGGCAACTAAAATAGAAAATAAAAATTATCCAGGCGTGGTGGCTCACCCCTGTAGTCCCAGCTACTCGGGAGGCTGAGGCAGGAGGATTGCTTGAGCCCAGGAGTTTAAGGTTGCTGTGAGCTAGGCTGATGCCACCGCACTCTAGCCTGGGTGACAGAGCGAGACTCTGTCTCAAAAAAACAAAATAAAACAAATCTTTCCAGTTCTTATCCTCTTTAACGAAGCAAGAAAGAGAGGAATCTGCTCGATGGGGCCGCCCAGGCTGTCGGTAGGCTCCTGGAAAGTACCACAGGGAGATGGAAAGGAATAAAGAGAGGGCAGGGGACAGGAAGAAGAGAAAAGGGACAAACATCACAGATATTTTCACCTGAAGTCTTGCAGATTGGCTTAGGGTATCTTCCATAATCTTGCTCCAAAGTCCTTCCAAGAAGCCCTAAAGCAAATGATCAGTCTGTCCTTGGGACCAACCCAGACTTTCAATTTATCCTCATGGCTTCTCGGGAAGCAAGGGAGGGTGTGGAAGGAAGCTGAGTTTGCACAGTGTAGCGTCCCACCACGCAGGAGTGCTGCTTCAAGCTCGGGGCTCTAGTAGGCCTTGAACATGCCCAGACCTGAAGCCCCAACTGCTAGCCCCTAGAGGAATGTCAATCCCAGACTTCAGGCTGCCAGAGGAGGTGCTGCTTACACTCAGCAGAATGGTTCTTCCAAGGATATTATCAGCAGATGTGCAAAAGGTCTCAGCTTGGGGCTGTGGAACTATAAATGGCAGACTGGGGCTGGTGGCCACAGCACCCTTCAGGCAGCAGGAGCTGGGTAAGCCGGCTGCTTCTACCTTCTGTCCTTCTCTTTTCCTTTTCTACTCAGCTCTAAATGGAGCTGGAGGCTTCAGATTACAGCATGGTGGGGGGTTAGGAAGGGCTAAGAGGCCTATGTCAGGGGCCAGAATTTCCAGGGTTGCCCATAGCTGTCTTCCTCCCGTTTCTGGGGAGACATGAAATTTCAGGTGCTTTGGATGAGCCACATGGAAGGAGCTGGGTGTGCAGTGTGGGGTGGGAGGGTTTACCAGGGTTTACTAGAAGACAAGGGATGGTTAGTAGATTTGACAGGGCAATGCCGCCAAAGAGAGGAGGGGCACCTGTAGAGTCCCACAGCCTGACTCCAAAGCTCCACTTTGGACAGACCTGGGTTCAAATGGCTGCTCCACTACTTATTGGCACAGTGTGTGGCACATAGTAGGTGCTTAGTAATTACTTGCTGAATGAATAAATAAAGATGGCCTTGGCCAAATCACTTATCCTCTCTGAGCCTCAGTTTTCCTATCTGTAAGATCAATTAGTAGCTATTATTCTTGTTATTTCACCTGTGTTTTCTCCCCCCACTCCTGCATCAGTTTGTTGGCCCATCTTCCCCACCCCTGCCTTGGAGAGGTTGCCATACTAAGTCTCCTTCGTTGAGGGTCAGAAAGGGCAGACGTGCTCAAGGTCTTTCTTTTCCCTCTTGTGTCCTCCCCCTCCGCCTCCCCTCCTCCTCCTCCTTACCTCCTGACCACATTTGCTTCTTTTTGTCTCCCAGGCAAACTAGGGGTATAGTTCTGGGAACTCAGAGCAAGTCCTGAAACCTCCAGCTCTAACTCCAACACATACTCGCAAATGCACAGCTCACCCTCCTCCCTGCCCCGCTCCACAGAGGGTTGGGCCTGGGCTGCAACGTGGAGCTCGGAGCCCCCTAGGGACCCCTACTGGATTCAAATGTCATTAGTACCAGAGACTAGAAAACCTCCTACCTCTCCCCTCATTACCCCGTGCAGAGCTAGCCAGGCTTGGGGAGTTAGCCCCCTCTGGAGATTAATCACATCAGCACTGTTCCAGCTCTGGAAGGTTCACTGTGAGCCAATCTTCTGTAGTACATTAACCAAAGGAAAGGCAACCAACTTTGAGTGTATGAAGATGGTGGGAGGATGATTTTACAGTAGTAGTCATGAGCTGAGCTGAGCCCAGCTCTCTAACCCGCACTTCCTTGTGAACAATGACACATACCTTCAAGATAGCTCATTGGCATGAGAAGAGCTTTTCTTTGTATGAAGCTAACAGCTTGAATGGACTCTCCATGGTTTTGTTTTTTGTCTTAGTTTTCTCTCAGAAAGACTAATGGGCGGTAAAGATGGGATAAGATGAGGTCTAAATTTGCCTGTCCTTTCAGTCATCTTGTGGCATGTGGAATGCGTCTGTATAACATCTCTAAACCTTCTCAGGTTTGATTTCCAATAGGCTAAAATCTCATCTTTTGTGCTTCTAAGGGATGCAGTGAAAAAGAAAAAGCCCAAGCTCAAAGCCTGAACAAATCCAACTAGACATGCTGGCTAAAGTCCCTTGCATAGAGAGGAGCCGAATCCATCCACTCCCTCATTGTCACCTCACCTCCCCAAATCAATCCGTGTCCCCCCACCTTTGTTTTTAATAAGGTGGGGACAGGGGGAGGGGAGACCCAGTATGGCCAGCTTCGCCGAGGTTTTTATATGCAAGAACAAATGACAGTCTTGTAGACAGGTTCAGGAAAATCTTTTAGAATTCAGAAAATTCAGCAGCCTTTCCACACTGACCATTGTCATGGCAACGCACTATCTGATGGCAGCATGCGTCACCAGGCTGGAGGGGCACAGTATCAGTATAGCAGGTTAGTCTGGCCATTTTTAGCAACATTTGGACTTCTTTCTAGCCTATTTCTTCTAGGGTTTAGCTGAATTTCTTTTCGGTTCTGAGCTCATGCGCTCTGCTAATTTGCATGGCTAGAACACAAGACTTTGTCAACATGAAAGAGATGGCTAAATGGAAAATTTGAACACTCCTAGTATTCTATAGCCGCTCCACTTGCTGTCTGCCCTCCCTGGCTCCTCCTCACCCACTCTTAGCCACTTAGTTTCTTTTCTTCTCCCCATCAATTCTTTCCCACACAAAGCATTACCTCCCCCAACCCAACAACTGTGACTCATCTACCAACCCCTGTACTCTCACCATATTCTTTTTATTTTTTCTATTTTCTCATTGTAACATACAGCATCCTAGGATCTTAGGGTTGGAAGGATCCTTAACAATAATTTAGTCTAATCATCCTCCCCCAAGGCAGGAGCCCCTCTACAATATGACAGCCTAGAGATTGTCTAGCCTCTACTTTTATATCTCTAGTGACAGAGACCTCATTCCTTTCTGGGCAGTCAATTCCACTTTGGAAAGCTCTAATTGTTAGAAAATGTCTTCCTTCTATTGAATAAAAATCTGCCTTTTTATAATATCTGCCCATGTGTCCAGCTCTATGCCTTGTAGCCACATAGACCCTTTCTATGACCTCTGCTCTCGGATAGCCTCTCAGAGAGATGAAGTAGAGACCACATCCCCCGAGTTTTCTCTTCTACCCAAAGCCCCAGCTCCTCCAATCAGACCTCTTGGAGCCCAGGCTCCAGTCTTCTCCCCAGCCTGACTGACCTCCAGGAACATGCTCCTATTTGTCTAGAGCCCTTTTAAAGTGAGGTCGATACTGCATCAGTGTCTCTGGAGGCCACCTTGCCCTGGTGACTCATACTGAACTCTGTGTTGACTCAAATCCCTAACTCAGACAAAATGCTGCTATGCCATGTCTTCCACTTTGAATGTGTCCAGTTGCTTTTGAGGACACAACTCCTGGTCTGTATGTTTCTCCCAGTTTAATTTCATTTTGATACAACCAGAATATTGCTTGAATCTGTTAGGATCTTTAAAGAACTTGACTTCCATGTCCTTGAATATCTATTATTTTTTCACCAACCGTCATCCTAGCCTTTTTTCTCAAGTCTCTTTTTGACTTGTTCCTCTTTTAGGTTTCTTACCTTTCCTAGTTCTCTTCCCTTTGTATTACCTTCTTTATGTCTTCTTTTGCTTGTCACTTCCATTTCCTCAATAGTGAGATGTCATGATTCTCTGGAGCTATGTGCCTGGATACGTGTGCAGGGCAGCAAGGCTATACACCTATCTGCACATATGAGGTGTGAGCAAGTAGCTGCAGAGGCTTGTTTAGCTTTCTCTGTTTCTATTGCTTTGTCTGTGCTCTACCAGAATTTAGAGCCTGGATGGGGGAAAATGGCAAGGTTGAGGGAAGAGGGATAAGAGAAAGTGGTCCAGGATCAGTCTCGAGGGACACAGGAAATGTGTCCTGGGTCTGAGGGGAGCAGGAGAAATTAGGGCAGAATGGTTGGTGTTCATCAGAGCTGTGGCACAGTGAAAAGGACTGGAGAAGGGCCAGGAACTTCCATTTTGGATTTTTAAGGATTGTGAAGGCCTTAAGGGTTGGACAAGGGAGGAGGATTTGGCTAGGAAGTGAGGACTTGTGGGGTGGTTGGTAGTCATTGAGAGGCTGGAGGGAGGTGGCTTGAAACTGTAGGGCTCGGAGAAGGCTGAGGGGTGTGGGACACCTCAGAAGGGGCAACGAGCAATGCTGTGAGTATAATCTTAAGAGTCTATGACTTATTAGCTTAGAAAATTTTCTCTGGTGAAAGGAACCCGGGACATGGAAACCTTGCTATTGTTATAGACTGTGCCCTGCTAGTTAGATAGGGGTTTTAACATAACCCTCAGCAAAGATCCTCAGGACACAGTGTGTTCCCTTGGACTAGCTCCAGTATAGAACAGCCCTCCCTTTCATGTTGGATTATATTCTAATGAGGGAGTCAACGGTAGGAGAACTGGTGCTATCTTGGTCATTTTATGAATAAACATGGGAATTTCACTCTCCAGTAGGATACCCTTGGCTTCTTAACTCTGGCAAATAATTACCATAGGAGCCAAAAAAAATACACAAATGTACATACAAATTGAAACAGAAAAGTGGGTGCCCAAAAGACTTAACATGAATGGTAGATGAAGTGAGTTGTGAAGCAGCAGATGGGGTTGGGAGTGGGGCCCTACTGGAAAGCTGAGGGCAGTGATTGCAAACAGCCAGTGGACAGTGGGATCAGGAGGGCAATATCCTGGCGACTGTCACTTCCCCTCTACCCTGAGGTCAGGCTGATTCCAGGGCAGCCTTAGGGAACGGAAGGAGGATAGAGCAGCAGCCCAGGCTCTAGTGCTCTAGATGACACAGTGGAGCCCACTCCCAGGGCGTCAGAGTCCCTGACTACTCGTTATAGTTCCACAGTCTCTCAAGGCCCTACGAGATCAAGGAACCACACATACTGGAACAAAATGTGTGCGAGCCATCCCCACCCCCGCTGCCGACCCCCTCCAAATCTGAATTGACTTGAACTTCCCTCATCTTAAAGAGGGTTTCACTGTTGGCCTTTCGAAGGAAAAAGGGTCCTAGGGCATACTTTAGAACTGGTTTTCCTCTGGAGGTGCCTGAAGTTGAACCTTTTGTCCTTCTGAAGGTGACATTAGCCAGCCAAATGACAATCCCAACCAGAGTGGCCAGTGTAGAATTCTAACTACAAGCTGTCAAGCCAAGAAGAGATTTCCTTTCCAAGTCAGTGAAACAGTAAGTCACCAAAGACAAATGGTATTTGAGGACGCGCCGACTGACGGGCGACCACAAACTGGGTGGAACAAGGAGGGCAGGCCTCGAGGAGTGGTGCTCACCTTTGATGTAGTTGAGGATTTGCTGGATTCGGCGGGGCTCATTGCGGTCTGGCCGGCAGCTTGGCGTGATTTCCAGCACATAATCAGGACCATATGCTGTGAAAAACTGTAAGGAAAAGGGAAAGGCCAAAAACCAAACTAAACCACATAAAACCTCCAATCCAACCACATACAAACAGGACAATCAAAAGAAATTCACCACTACTGACAAGGTGAGGGAGGTGGGCTTGGGCAGAGGAGGATGATACAGCAGGAAGCCCTGACCTGGTGGTATCACTCCCCTTGTTCGGACCTTCAATGACAGTCCATTGGGAAATTTTTTAGCTTGCTGTTCAAAGGTCTCTCTGCTCGGGTCTCAACTTTTCTCTCCAACCTTTTTTTTTTTTTTTTTTTTTGAGACAAGAGTCTCACTCTGTTGCCCGGGCTGGAGTGCCGTGGCGTCAGCCTAGCTCACAGCAACCTCAGACTCCTGGGCTCAAGCGATCCTCCTGCCTCAGCCTCCCGAGTAGCTGGGACTACAGGCATGCACCACTACATCGGGCTAATTTTTTTTTCTATTTTTTGTAGAATGGGGTCTCGCTCTTGCTCAGGCTGGTCTCGAACTCCTGAGCAAAAGCGATCCTCCCGCCTCGGCCTCCCAGAGTGTCCCTCCAACCTTAACTCTCACTGCTTCCCTGTTCTCTGGCCACATTAGACTGCTCGGTGCTCTCCCCAATCCCACCACGCTTTGTCTTCTCTTAGGATCTTTGCTAGTGCTCTTTCCTGGGGCCTGCAAAGACCCTCCCCCAGTCCCTGCTGCCTGTGAAAAACCTCTCCATCTTTCCAGGTGCAGCTCAAGTGTCCCCTCCTTCACAAAGCTGTCCCTCATTCTCTACCAACCCTCAGAGCATTCTGTTGGTACTTCTCTCAGGGCCCTTGTTCAAATAGATAGTGCTTGCCTGCATGTCGCATGCAGGTCATTGTGCTGGCTGCAGCGGGGGCTATAAAGGTGGATGAGACCTCCTCTGGGGTCCTTTAGGTGTTCAGAAGGGCATTCTGCATTGGATAGAGATCTTTCAGCAGTGACCTGATTTCCCCCTACTGGATTCTCAGTTCCCTGAAGGCAGGCAGCACCGCTGTCTTAGTCATCTCCTTGGTCCTCGCAGACCACGGCAGCTTCGGTTGCCTTGAATTCCCTGGCCCGGGAATTGCAAACAAGTCTAGTTTCTCTACTTCAGTTTCCCTTTCTTTGCAGTAGAGTTTATTTGTTTTTAAATTCAGAGAATCAAAATAAAGGTTTGTGGATTCTATCTCTAGCTCTCTAGATGACTCCTTGTGACCTTTGGTAAGTCACAATATCTGATTCAGCTTCTGTGGTAGGGCCCACTAAGGGAAAAACACTCCATGACAAAGGGACTCATTCAATTGGGATAAGTCTTTGAATGGGAAATATGCAAAGCTACTATTTCTGTTTAGCTTTTTAACAGAAATAGTATTTGTACACACTCTCTGGAGAGGCAGCATATGGTCCTTAACATCGTGTGCTTTCAATAGTGATATCGTTAGGTGGGAAGTAAATCAGGGAAATTCCACTTCCATGAAAAAAAGTGGTCCAGAGGGCATGAAAAAGGGATCTGGATATGTCATGACTTTGATGCTATTCAAAGAGCTTCTTAAAAATAATCCAGGGTTATTGCCATTGTCACCAAATTATCCTTGTTAAGAGTCTAGATGTACATCTGGCACCGTGGGAGATGTTGTGGAACAATTTCTAGGAATTCTAACAGTGTCTTTGTAGAATCCATGGGAGTAATTTTATGGAGAGATGGCTTCTGCACATCCACGACAGAAAACTCTACATTTAATTGAAAGGAAAATGTCCAAGACTGTGCCAATGCTTATACTGCCCTTTGTGCGTGCACGCACGTGTGTGTGTGTGTGTATGTGTGTGTGTGTGTGTGTGTGCGTGTACTGACCTAGACGGAGAGAGGGGCTTAAGTTCTTTGTGCTGGAGTTATTACTCTCTGATGCCTGAAGCCCTGAGTTTTAGAGAGAGAAAAAGGCCTTGAGTAAAGATCATCTTTACCAAACCCGTACGTGGAACAGACAAGAGGGGTTACCTGGGGGACACATCCATAACCAACCCCCACCCCAGTCATGCTTAAAGAAACTTGAGAGGCTTGTATTTTTAGCCAAGGAAGGCCCCTCAGTTCAAGCCTGAGGACCTTGCGGGCTTGGCTCTGGAAGAGAAGGCTTCAAACAGGTGTGGCGCTCTTTCCTTAGGCGGCCTCTTCTCCAGAGCGTGTCAAGTGGTGTGCTCATTTCATGGGAGTGGAAAGACAGGCTTGGACAGCACAGCAGAAGAAAGGCAGCTGCAATGAAGCAGCCCCTCTGGGAGACCCGAACCCTTGGCATCAAAGTGCTATAAAAATCAGGGTCACGGTGCCCAGCTGAGGTATAGCAAGAGGGAATGTTCTGTCTCCATACGCGAAGATGACACTGCTGATCCTCTGTCAGCAGGGCATGTCATGAGCTGCTTGCTTAGGACTGAGTGCTTGGAACAATTTGTCCTCACTTGTGAGTGCCTACTATATGGCTACCCACACTGTCCTGCCTTAGTCCCCTTACTGATCAAGAGCACATGGTTGCAAGATGGGCAGCTGGGACCAGGACTGACTGCCATGTGACAAAATTCAGGTCTATTGGGATTAAGCCTCTTGTCCTGGCTTCATTAATGCCTGGCTTTAACTAACTGAATCATACAGTGGGCAAAGTCATAAATAACCCATTCTTTGCTGAAGCAAGTTGGCTGCAGGTAATAGCCAAGTCTGGGTTCCTAAACTTCGCCCCACCTTTGCCAATCAAATATTATTCCCAGGTCATGCTTATTTGCACTATTAGGCTAAGAGACTCAGATGGTTTAAGAAAGTCCCTGTTGTGAGCCAGTTTCACATGGCAGCTGGTTGGCCCCAGCCTTGGGAGGCTCTGCTTGGGGCTGTATCTAAGGCAAAGGTGGTAGCCTGTTTCCCCTCTCTGGCTCTGTCATGGCATTACTCTGTTTCCATGTTATATTTTTTATTTTTACACTTGTTAAACCTTTTCCACTGGAGTGTGAACTCTGCAAAAGCAGAAACTTGTGTTCTGTTCTCTTTGCATACCCTGTATAGTCAGACTCAAGTCATCACGTTTCCCTTAAATGTATGTTCAATTAAATTAATTCACCAAGGGTTTAGCTAGCCGTTCAGTTAACTGTGTGGAATAACTCGAAGAGTCAACCCATAGCATCCACAGCTTTTCTAGACTCTTGAGGCAGCATGATGAAGTGGAAAGAGCGCTAGCTTTAAAGTTAGGGAGAGTCGGATTTTGGCGTGTGAATTCAGCTGTGTGCCTTGGGTAAGCTTCTTAACCTTTGTTCACCATTTCTATCCAAGGGATGCTAAATGCTGACCTGGTTGGGTTGTTAGAAACTAGTGAGAACATCTACAGAAGGCCTAGCACGGGGCCTGGCACATAGTAGGACTTCAATAAATGTGAATCCCCTTCTCCTGGGGCAAGGGCCCTTGCCTAACCACGTGACCCATTCATACCCTGAGTGATGTCAGGTGAAGCGCCTGGGGCTGAGATTTAGAAAGAAGAGCCTGTTCCTTCTGCAGTATCCTTCCCCACTTGCTTAAGCCATTAGCTCAGCCTGAGGCCTGTGGAGAAACTGACTGCTCTCATAGTTTCCCGTCCTACAGTTCTGCCACTTGTTAGTGACTGGTGAGGTGGAAAGGAAATACGATCACGTAACGCAAAAGAGATGTTGGGGTGGAGGGATTTGGCCAGCACTAGAAATAGCTTGAGGCCCCACCCTGAAGCTGCCCTCCAGCCCTGAAGAGGAGAGGAAACGGGCAAGCAGCAATCCCATTCCCAGACAGGTGGAGCAGGGGATGAAAGAGGCCAGCCGACCTACAAGGGAAAATGTTGGCTTTGATCTTAGAAAAGGAAGGAGGGAGGTGCTAACCCTTCTCCACCCCTTCCGCTTTCCCCCTCAGCACTCCTTTTGCTTTCTGGGTTTCGGTTTATACACTTGTGAGGGGAACGTGGTCCTGGGAAGGGGGCAAATGGAAAGTAGGAGATGGGGCAGGGGATGGGTGTGGAAGGTCATGGCCACCTTTAGGGTAGTTGGTCCCCTCTCAACACAATAGCTTGGCTCTAGCTCCGTTCAGCCTAACTCAACACTCCTTTTTCGCTCGCTCCTCTCCAGCTCTTGATCACACAATGACAGCGGTACACAAGTAGATATCTGGTCAAAAAGATATTCAGAAGAAGCCTCAAGGTTGCTGTTATTCCTCCATAATTACATTTAGTCACAGGAAACCAAGCTGCAAACCCGAACCAGCCAAGCCAATCCTTTCATCCTTGTCTTAACATTTAGTGAGTACCTACTATGTGCCTGACTAGCTTAGTCATTGGGGTACAAAGACAGTAAGACATGCTTAATAGGAAGGATTGTTATAGAGCAGTGTGATGAGTGGTATAATAATATTAATATTAAAAATTAAAGTTATAACAGTTAACATTTATTACTGGCCTATTATGTGTCAGGTACCTAAAGTCTGTAAGCACTTTTAATGGACTAACTTAATTCTCACAACCAAGCCATATGGAAAGTATTATTATCATTTCCATTTGAAGATGAAGCACAGAACAGTCAGATAAATTGACAGAAGTCACACAGTTGGTACATGCAGAGCTGATACCTGAACTCAGGCCATTCTGGAGATCAGCACCAGCTACTTACTGTAGCCTATAAACTATCCCAGAGGAGGCGACTGTGGGGGGCAGGAGGGAGGCATCCCCGACAGAGCCTGGGCAAAGGCAGGGAGTGTGATACAGCACAGCACATTTTAGGCACCAAAGTGAATTAGATGTGGCTAGGAGGCAGGCATGTGTTTGATGGTAGGTCCTGCTAAAGCATGTGGACTTGTCCCAGACTAGAAGCTCCATGAGGACAAAACATTGTTTTGTTCCCTGCTCCATTGCCAGTTCTCAAAACAGGGCTTGCACCTAGTAGGTGACAAATATTCGTGGGGTAAGTGAGTGGAAGCTTGGGGGAGATGTTGCAAACTTTTAAATGAAGGAATAAACAGGTCAGCTGTGCATTGTAGAGCGCTCAATGGCTACAGCGTGGAGAAGGTACTGGAATTTGAAGGGAGGAATGCAAGTAGGGACATGAGTTAGAAGGCTGGTGCCGTAGCCCTGAGGAGTGGTAATAGGGCTTGAATCAGGATGGCTGTGGGAGGAACGAAGAGAGGGAAAACCTTCAAAGATAGCTTGACAGGACTAGACAGTGAGCTGGATGTGGGGAGTACGGAAGAGGGGAGAGGCAAGGATTTCTGGCTGTGTGGGAGGAGCATGAGCAGGATGAGGGACACAGGCGGAGGAGAAGGTTTGGGGGTAGCACGTCTGTGTGCGACCGGGGAGTTCCGTCGGGAGCATGTGGAGCGTCAGGATCCCGATGATCTAGTGGTCTGTATGATAGCAGGCCTCGTTGAGGAGAGAGATGGAGCCTCCAACGCGATACGTGTTATAGATTTGGGAGTTACGAACGACCATAAAGCCAAGGAATCGGACGAGATTGCCATGGCTGGCGGGCGGAGGGCAGCTTACTCCAGAGTGAGAAGAGAGGAGAGGCAAGGACAGAATCATGGGGAAGAGCAACACCTTAGAGGTGGGCAGAGGGAGTGGAAGCGGTTCTGACAGCAATTTGAAAGCTGCAGAGGTTAAAGAAGAGGAGGGCTGAAAAGTGTCTTCTGATTTGTCCGCTGGAAGGAGACCTTTGCTGCAGCAAAGAAAGTGGAGGGTGTGGACAGAGGCCTGACTGGAATGGGCTGAAGAGTCTGCTGGGAGGAACTGGAGGTGAGAATGATGAGAACACCGTAGTCCTCCTTTATGTGCAGGGTATGCGTTCCAAGACCCCCTGTGGATGCCTGAAACTGTGGATGTTACTGAACCTGACTGCGGTCAATCGGAACGCATTTCTGTTCGTGTCTTCCACCCACAAACTTAATGCCTTTTCCTTCTTAACTAGGCATTCGTCACGCACTGTGGCCATAACTTTTGCAGTATGAGCCGCAACAGCAAAATTAGCACAAATTTCTTTTTCCTTTTTTGTGATTTCACAGATAGAAGATTTGTTCTTTTTTTTTATTTCTACTTTTTTTTTTTTTATAGAGATGGGGGGTCTCTGTCTGTCACCCAGGCTGGAGTGCAGTGGCATCATCGTAGCTCACTGTAACCTTGAACTCCTGGGCTCAAGGGATCCTCCTACCTCAGTCTCCCAAGTAGCTGGGACTATAGGCGTGAGTCACTGTACCTGGCTCGGAAGATTCATTCTTACAGTAGATTTTAGCAATCTCAGCATAGGATTTTTTTCTTTCCTCATTAAGTCGAGAACTCTTAACTTGTCACTTAAAGGAAGCACTTTATGGTTTCTCTTTGGCATATCTGAATTGTCACATCACTACTCTTGTGCTTTGGGGCCATTATTAAGTAAAATAAGGGTAATTTGAACACAAGCACTGTGATACCATGACAGTCAGTCTGATAACCGAGACGGTTACCAAGTGACTAACAGGTGGGGAGACGTTGGACAAAGGGATGATTCACGTCCCAGGCAGGACAGATCAGGACAGCGTGAGATTTCATTATGCTACTCAGAACAGTGCACAATTTAAAAGTTGCAAATTGTTTTTATTTCTGGAATTTTCCATTTAATATTTTTGGACCATGATTGACCATGGGTAACTGAGACCGAAGAAAGTGGAACTGCAGATAAGGGCATGGGGACTACTGTACACTGTTTTTCTTTTTTTAAGGAGTTTGATACAGGGCTGGGGCTGGGGTAGGGTGGGTGTTTTAAGGTGGGAGGGTCTTAAGTATATTCGCAGGCTGAGGGAAAGAGTCCATAGGATAGGAATCAGAGACACCCTAATAGGGATTTAGAGTTAGTTATGTCTGCCCTTCTGGCCCATTAGACAGAGATGCAGAAGGGAAGAATACTGTTCTTTTTCGTATTTATATTACCCACAGCTCCTAGCATAAGGCCTGGGAAATAACAGGTGCTCAATTGATGTTTGTTGAATGAATGAAATAAAATGTGATTGGGATTTTGAGGAGATCCACACCCAGTAGGGAGAATTAGGGCCTCGAGGGATGGGGGTGATTGCAGACAGGCAGCGATGGGGTGCGTGTGTGGGTGTAGTCAGAGGAGGAAAGACACTGAAGGACAAGTTTGGGAACCAGCAAGTGCTGTAAGTGGGCTAAAGTTGGAGAAGGAGAGCACGGGAAGCCTTGACTCCCACACTGAGGAGACAGGACGTGATGTGACAGGCACTGTGGCAGGGGCAGGACTGGAGCTGTGCCATACAAGAACTGGGAACAGCACAGAGAGGCCGAGTGACCAGTGTGGAGGCACCTACAATAGTCCAAGGGGGCAATCAGGGCTTGAAGCAGGGTGACTGCTGCGGGGATGGAGTGGACAGGAAAGAGACAGTGTGAAGGTAGACTCAGCAGCACTTGGCAATTGGTTGGCTGTGGAGGGAAAGAGAGAGCAGAGAGGAGTTGAAATTCGCTCCTAGATTTTGAGTCTGGGTGAATGGGAGAATCTCAGTGCCACTGACAAAAGCTGAGGTAAGTTGGCAGGAAGAGCAAGTCTAACTAAGGGAAGATGATGGGTTTGGGTTTAGTTGGGTCTGAGATGACAGGAGGGCATCTGGGTCGCAATGTCTAACAGGTAGCTGGGTATGTGATGACGGTTTGCGGCAGTGAGGTCATGGCTGAGGACTAAGGTAAAACACTGAGGGGAAGATCTACATTTAGAAGGTAGTCAGGGGATAAAAAGATCAGTGAATAGAAGGAAAAAGAGCAAGTGGAGTGGAAGAAAGGGAATAGTAAAGTGAAATCTCCCGGGACCTTAGGGATGAGAAGCAGCATAAGGAAGATGCTTAAAGTCATACATCTGCCATGCTGGCAGTACGGCCCTGTGGCCAAAGCAGCCTCCCTCTCTCCTAGTCAGTTGTGCATACAAAGATTCTGCTTCTGTCCAGCCCCCTTTCTATAATATTCCAAGCAGTGCTCAAATTTTTTATTGTTAACTCAAAGTTGACCTTTTCCTAAAAATTACATTTGATTCTATCAGGACAAGCCCAAGGTCAGTGCCAATCTCTCTTACAGACCCCTGAGGCTTTACTCCATCTTTAGTTGGGGGAGTTGTCCCTGTGATTGTAATGTGGGCCCGGGCCAGGAAGAGCATTTCTTGTGCTGAATCGCACTTTGAACAGAACTCATCACAGCCAGAATAACACGGCACTAGCACTTTGAACCGTAATGATGGTCCTCCACTTCTCCTATATCATCAATTACTTCATCAAAGAACATGGGCCCAACTATGATGGAGACAAAAAAGCCCTCTTTTTCCCAGAAAAACATTTTTGTTTACAGGAAATTCAGTTATTACATATGTCATTTATGGTACATTTTAAGGACATAAAATTGCAGTGGTATTATTGGGAGTAAATTTTATTGCTGTGGCTTTACAACACAAACAAAAATAATAACTCCATTAGTCGTTGGATTGAACCGGCAGGAAGTGGCACATCAAAGGTATTGCTAGCAGGCAGGGGGATGGAGGATTAAGAGCATCCAGAGCATGACCAAGAGGTCAGGGAGATATGGGCTATTGGAGATAAGATGTTACATGTGGAGGTGGACATAAGGATGGCAGAAAAAGTGAATTCTTAGTTTCTGGAATGGAAACCTAGTGTCCCGTCTACAGTACATCCGTATCCCACCTGTGGAACTCATCTTACCCCTTGAGCACAGAGTTGGTACTTAGGAACTGCTTGATGGTGAGGCTTATACGCCAGCATAGTTGTGCCAAGAACTGTTCGAGTGGATGAATGAGTGAATGAAGAGGGCCTGGGAATAGCTTTATTATTCAGATGTCTTAATGGTATTTTAACTATTGGCATAAAAAAAGATTATTAAGCAAAATAACCAGGTAAACCAGGGAAATGTTATCTTACTTGAGCATCAGTTATGTTTAAGAATATGTTCAATATTAACAAGTCTTATTTCATTAGCTAAAGTACTTAAAGGCTTTGTGAACACATATGTATAGCCCTTTTGCATATCATCTAATTAGTAGTTTTCCTGTTAGCGAATCCACAGTAGTGTGCGTGTACGTGTATGTGTGTGCACCTGCACACACGCGAACATGTTCTGTTGGGTGCTGAGCATCATTCTAGGCCCTGGTGGCAAGCTGAATACAAAAAAAGAATGAGATCTGGTAACTGCTCTCAAGGAGATGATAACTAAATAGAGAGAGAAAGATATTTAATATAATTACAGGAAACGCAGAGGGATAAATCCAAGCTAAACTGTGTGGTATTGGTTAGAGCACAATAAAATGCATTGTGATCTTGGGCGAGTTAGGTGACTTGCCCAAGAGCATAATGCTGATACTATGTAACATAGTAACAGATGTGAACTTGAGTCAATGGCTTTGGACTTTCAGCCCAGTGGGCTTTCCACTACATAATGAAGCAACAACATAGTGGTTGAAGACTGAGATTTCTGGAGTCATATGGGATGAGCCCTAAATCTTTGCTCTACCATTTACTAGCTGTGTGACCTTAGGCAAGTTGCTTAACTGTTCTGTGCCGTGGTTTTCTTGTTTATAAAATGAGGATAATAACAGAACCCACCTTATAGGGTTGTTGCGACAATAAATGAGTTAATTCATGTAAAGAACTTAGAACAGTGTCTGGCTCATTGTAAGTGCTCAGTAAGTGTTACTATTAAATGCTAGATATTATTGTTCTTGTGCTTTATCAACTGTACAGAGAAATGGAGTTCGGAAAGTAATGGGAAGTAGTAAAACTGGATTTCTTTACAAATGCCTGTGCAGACCAAATGAGGGTGAATTCTGAAGACCTTACCCTATATCCAAAAACCCTGAAGCCAGAAAGAGGGGCAGAGAGATCAAGAGGAGAAGGATCTCAAGTAAAAGTGACTAAAAAAATGGAAGAGAGGAGGAAGGAATGACAAATTGGAAGTGGCGGGAAAGACAGGCAGGGGGACAGAGGTGGTAGAAAGGAGGAGAGGAGAGGAAAATGGGGGGCAGGTTAGACTGGGGAGGGGAGGAAGGAAGTACAGAGGAGGAGGCAGGAGAGGCAAAAGCAGGGTGCCTGCCACTTCACTAGGGTCTCCCTGCAGGCCAATGTTTTCCTTCAGGGTGTGGTTTCAGGGGGTTTGGGGAAGGGCCCTGGCCAAGACTAATACCTTCTCCACATCACTGTTGATCCTCAAATTTCCGCTATTAGAGAGAATTCCTCTGTCATAAATATGTGCGGGGCCAACTGTGGTTATACCATATGTCTCTGTTAATCAAATGAATATTTTGGAAACAAGCCTACATATGAAGCTTTTTCACATCAAAGTTTCCTTAAGCCAAGGGTGGGAATGGAAGAAGGGAGAGTAGAGGGATATTGCTTTACCTGGTTTGTTGCTGGACAAGCACTAAGATGACTGTGAAAACTGATTCTACTGAAGGATTAGTAAACATTGCCTTGGCATGATCCTTATACTACTCCAAGAAACTGCCCTCTCTCAATCCCTTCATTGGTAGATTTCTTGAAATCTCTTTTCTTCACCACCTTGACCCCTTCATTCCTCAGACATGTCCACTCACGACAGTCTGGCTTCTTCTCCAAACCTCCACTGGACCATTTTTTAGAATGGAAATGGCAAAGAGATTTCAGCTTGTTGGCAACTCTGATTCATTGGTAGCAGCTGCTTGGACTACTGTGTTGAGAAGGATTCCGAGGATGTGTCTAGGTTCAGTGGGAAAGTGTGCCATGATCAATTTGTAATGTATTCACAGGAGTACACAGTGGGCAGTGCGGGAGCTGGAGGGATGTAGTCATATGTGCCCTATAATTGCTATTCCTGCTTTAGGAGACCAAGGGTGACCTCCTAATTGCCCAACTTAAGGTCTTCTTTTCAGTTACCACTCATCCTATTTGATATCTCTCCAGTGCATGCTATCAACCACCCCCTTGTTTTTGACACTATCTTCTTCTCATCACCACTGCTCTCCCTGTTCCTTCTCAGTCTCCTTCCCTGGATCCTCTTCCTTCATCTGTCTCTGAAATGTAGGTGCCCTCACGTTGGACCCTCAGCCTCTTTTCTTTCTCTCTGCAAGAGTTCATGCTCTCTGTTGCTGTTTTAATCATGTCTGTGTAGAGATCCTACATTTCTGGGTCCAGTCAGTTTGTCCCCAGCCTCTGACTTGCATTTATAATTGTCTGCCGGACATTTCCACCCGGAAAACTTGAATTTTCAGTACTTAGTGCTTAATGTGTTCCAAGTAGAGCTATTTCTGCATAAGTCTTTCCAAAGAGAATGCTCATCTTCTTTTTTGTTCACTCAGCACCATAGGAGAGTCCCACCATGTAATAAGCTCCTCAGCAAAGATTTGTACTTACAACCCTGAATGGGTTAACGTGCTTGTGCTTTTTTCTTTTTTTTTTTTTCTGAGACAGAGTCTCACTCTGCTGCCCGGGCTAGAGTGCTGTGGCTTCAGCCTAGCTCACAGCAACCTCAAACTCGTGGGCTCAAGCGATCCTCCTGCCTCAGCCTCCCGAGTACCTGGGACTACAGGCATGTGCCACCATGCCTGGCTAATTTTTTCTTTTTCTTTTTTTTTTTTGAGACAGAGTCTGGCTCTGTTGCCCTGGCTAGAGTGCCGTGGCATCAGCCTAGCTCACAGCAACCTCAAACTCCTGGGCTCAAGCAATCCTCCTGCCTCAGCCTCCCGGGT
>NW_012133970.1:446484-455338 GCF_000956105.1 Propithecus coquereli | reverse complement strand
TCCTGGGCTCAAGCAATCCTTCTGCCTCAGTCTCCCGAGTAGCTGGGACTACAGGCACGCGCCACCATGCTCGGCTGATTTTTTCTATATATATTTTTAGTTGTCCAGCTAATTTCTTTCTATTTTTAGTAGAGACGGGGTCTCACTCTTGCTCAGGCTGGTCTTGAACTCCTGAGCTCAAATGATCCTCCTGCCTCGGATGTGCTTGTGCTTTGTTTAGAGGCAATGGATTTTGTGCTTTCAAAATACTTAAAATGACATGGTTTAGAGGATCTTTATCTCTGTGACATTCTCACTGTTTGATGAACAATAATTTTTTCTCAATATTTTTCAGACAAAGAAAAACATATCTAACTGTGTACAAGAAGGTAGAAAGAGGCATAGGGCACTCCCAAGAATGGCATTATCTCTCAGGGGACAGCCTGATAGCAAGCACTATGCTTTAGGGATTACAGGTTAAGTATCCCTTATCCAAAATGCTTGGGGTCAGAAGTATTTTGGATTTTTCCAGATTTTGGAATATTTGCTTTATATGTGCTGGTCGAGCATCCCTAATCCAAAAATCTGAAATGCTCCAATGAGCATTCCCTTTGAGCGTCACCATGTTGGTGCTCAAAAAGTTTTAGATTTTGGAGCATTTTGGATTTTGGATTTTCGGATTTGGGATGCTCAACCTGTATTTGAAAATACTTACTGGTTGTCTGCTGGGGCAGGATGTAGCGTGGTAGGTGATGCAGAGACAATGATGAAGCAGATACAATCTTATACAGTCTAGTAGGGAATGCAGACAGGTACAGGAGTAACTATGATGGGAGGAATGTCAGAGGTGAATCATTTCTCTAGGGCTAAGGGAATTCTTAATTCTGAATGTGGGGGCTGGGTAATGGATAAGGCTTCATGGAGGAGATGGGAGGCAGTTGAACTGGCCTTGAGGGATGGGTAAGATTGAAATATGAAAGAAGAGAAGGTACAAAATGCAGAAGAAGCAGAATGAGGACAATGAAGATACATTCTAAACAAGTTATCAAAAATTAATTCACAGAGACAGAACAGAGTACTGGGTCAAAACCAGCACCGGCACAGCTGTGTAAGCAACTTTCTTGTCTTCTCTGAATAATGTATCTTTCTTTCGTGATAGACAATGATGGATTGATGGGCTTGGCAGAGAGAGGGGAAAAGCCAAGCAAGGACTCGATACTCCATCAGAGTAGGATTTATCTCTGATATATCCATCAGAGAGGTTACTTGGGGGCAAACTGGAGTTGTGTTTGCTTATAGCCTATTGATTCATTTGTTCACTCGTTCATGTGATACCAATGTTTCCTGAGCACTCCTGTGTACCAGGCTCTGGCCACAGATGAATGAGACTCATCCCCTGCCCTCAAGGAGTGGATGGAGAAACAGCTGTGCAAACGAGCAATTATAATGCTCTGTAGTAAGTGCCATAATAGACGTGCAGGCAAGGAGCTCCTGTAGTCCAGAGGGACGACAAAGCAAAATCAAGTCCTGCATTCTGAGTCAGCTTCTAGCTGATTTCCCTGTCTCCCCTCCCTTCCCGAGTTTTCCATCAGAAATTCAGATCTGATCATGTCATTCCCCCTGCTTAAAAACTGTGGTCAGCTCCCCACTGACTGCAGGACTGAGTCCAAACTCTGAAGCAGGACGTACAAAGGCCTTCAGTCTGGCCCAACCGACCTTTCCAGCCTTATCTCACACAACGGTCCCTGCTGTAGCCCCTAATCTGTAGCCACACTGACCCGTGGTGTCTCTTCCCACTCCTCTTTATCTGGTCAACGCTTTTGCTTCCCTCGAGCCCCTGCTAAATGTTGCCTTTCTACTGTGCTGTTCCCAGCTCCCCCAGATGCAGTAAGTTCCTCCTCTGTGTTCCCACAGCTCACGGCTGACCTCTCTATTCTAGCTCTTACACGTCCTAGTGTAACTGTTTATTTGCCTGTTTCCTCCATTGGGCAGTGTTCTCCTCAAGGGTGGGGACTAGGCCTTATTCGTTTCTTTAGCCCCAAGATTTGGTATGGGCCTGGAACATAGTAGGCGCTCCATACATCTTTGCTGGGTGAATGAATGACTCTGACATGTGGCCAGTTGGGCCCGGTCGTTGTCAGCAGCTGGCATTACTTAACGTGAGAGATGCATAAAAAACGAAGGGCAGCCAGGGTAGCTGAAAAACAGGCGGCTCTAGTGACATCATGAAAAAAACAAAACAAAACTGGAGAAGGCTGAGACAATGCTCCCACTCACCCACTCATGCTTTAACAAATGACTCGCTTCTAAGCAGCCCCTTTTCATCTGTTCTCCCATTCGCTTTTGAAAACCCAATCACTGAAATGATTCTAGTTATTCATGGTCAGTGACATATCCAGGAAACACTTAGTTTACAAGCAATTAAAATACACTAAAATAGATTTATGCAGGTTGAACCTGATCTTGCTGGTAAGAAGGGAGTAAATGACATATCTTGGAGGGGTATTCGCTCTCTAAGGTAGCTCTTTATTACTCTTTATCTAGTATTCTAGTTTGGTGCAAACATGGCGAACATCCGGAGGTACTTCTGAGGGCAAGGGTACCGCGAACATAGCAGGGAGCCTGTTCCACAGTCATTGTATAGTCATAGATTGGTGTCTCCTTGCAGCCAGCTGTCCTGCACGTGTGTGAGTGCCCGCCTAGGGAAAGGCTGGCTCAGCAGCAGGCAGCACCGGACAGCAGGAAAGTGCCCCAGCACTGTGAGCAGGGGCTTGGTTTCCACTAACACTGGAACCACTTGGAATCATTTAACCCTTCAAGTCTCAGTCTCCACATTGATCAAATGGGGACACGAATCTCCACCCTGCAGATCTTAAAGGGTTGTGTGTGAGGATCAAAGGAAGAAATTTTATGAAAACTCTGGAGACTAGACACATGAAGGGGGTCTCACTTTCATTACAAAAACTCTAACTTGTGGCTGTTGGGCCCCTTTGAGGCTCTATCTGTGGCCAACACTCATCAACAGATTAGCAAAGGCACACTTAGGCTTGTCCCCTAATAGTTTATTTAAGAGTCCACACAAGGATGATTCATTGCCTTGCCACACTCAAACCAACAGTGTTTTAATGTCCCTCTAATGAAGACAGCAGTCCACAGCTAAACAAACACGCCATTCAGTTGAGAACAGACATGGGGCAGCAAAAGCCTAGCACATGGAATCCAGGTGTCCTCAAAGATTTTGTGCCATCCTTCCTCACAGCAGGCTCTGCTCCCTTGGGTTTGACTCTAGGGGAAAAAAGCCCTCCTTTTGCTGCTCCAAGAAACCTGGAATAACATATAGCTAAGCCATTCAGTTGGCCAGTGTGATTGGTGCAAAATGTAGAATGAAAAAAATGAAATAGCATATTTCAGTATCAGCTTTTCAGCTAAGTTCAGAGGAAGTGCAAAAAAGCCAAAAGGCTGGCACAAAAGCAGGGTAGGGAATCAAAGGTCATGGAAAGCCAGTCAACTGGAATGATGGTCCACCTTGAGGTTTGACCTTAAATTATTAAGGCCATGAGATACATTAATGGAAACTTGTTTCCCCTACATCTGCAAAAGGATCCTGGGTTCCTTCACGCTCTGTCATACCTCCCTGCCTTTCTTTTCACCATTCCCTTTGCAGAGAATGCCCAGCCCTCCCTTCTCAGCCTAGACCTACTCAGCTTTCAAGACCCAGCTCAAATATAACTTCTTTGAAGTTGTCACTGACTCCCCCAAAGGCAGAGCTCCTTGTTCCCTCCCCTATGCCTCCATGAGGCCTTTTACAGCCCTCTAGCCCAGTCTGGCATCTTTGTTTACATGCCCTTCTTCTCCACCGGGCCGTGAGTGCAGCTCTTAGGAGCAAGAACCACATGGCACAAAGATGCTATCTTAGCACAAAGCAGGGCACAAAATGGCACTCAATCAAGGCTGGTGGAATGAATGAGCAAACATGCACCGAACTCATTTATTGGATCTGCACGGGATCCAAAGGGAAGGTTCGTTAGGCAATGATTTGATGTGTTATACATGCTTCTTTAACACTGTTCTACCTGATGAGTGACTACCTTGATGCTGGCAAACAACAAGAAATCTGCTGGCAGAGGCATAGCCTGACGATGTATTGATGAGACAAGGCCTACAGTGGCTTCCTGGCCCAGGCTCTCAGGTCGCCTCTCACAGCTCGCAAACATGAGCTGGAAAAGTGCTGCTCCCCCCACCCACCTTTCAACTCTCCTGTGCTTGCTTCACAGGAACTTGCCCAGCAGCACAGACAGCATCATTTAGTACATTTGAAAATTGACAATGCATCCATTACCAGAGAGGAATGCCTAACGGATGGAGCCTGACCTGGCCAAGTCTCCCACGGAAGCACTGGCTCAGCATCCACAGCCTCTGGTTCTCCTTCTGGTTCTGCTAACGATGAACTCGATGACTTTGGACATATCGGCTCATTTCACATTCTCCATCCCCAAATGGGGAAAATAGTGAAGATGTTGCAGGGATTGAATCAATAAGAAGCTTGACTGAGATCCCTGTGGACAGGGGAAGCAGCGGTTGATGCCAGCAGAGCCTGTAGGGTTTTGTTGTTTCGGTTGTTTCTGTTTGTGTGAATCGCTCCACCTCAAGGCCAGATGTGCAGCCCATGGGAGAGTAAGGGCAGGCAGGCGGGCACCTCTGGCCTGGGCTGCAGCACAGCCAGTGCACCCGGCAGCGGATGGGACAGGACAGGATGGGATGAGACAGGGCAGGGCTGGGTGGAAAGGGATGGGGTGGGACACTCAGCTGCGGGCTTGCCAATAGCTGGTCTCCTCCTCCCCGGTAGGGACCAGGAGCAACAAGCTCTGAAGGCTGTGCCTACTGGAGCTGTTTAGTACTGAAATCAAATAAAATTCGTGACAAAGTCAATCTGACACATCTTTAATGATACACATAATGATTATTGTGCTGTACTGTAATTAGACATAATGGTAAGCAGCTCCCAGGAATGGCTGTAATTACGATTACATTTACACAGCTGAACTAAATATTTCTGAGGCCAGCCAGGATGGGGGTGGGGATTGGGGGGTGGTTGGACGGGAGGTAGAACAGAAATCTGGTTGCAAGGCATTTCTCTGCTTCTCCTTCTCCCCACCCTACCCCAAGGCAACAGTCCCTCCACCCCTTATTGGGGAACAGAAAAAAAGATCTGATGAGAGGGCTGGGGCTTGAATGGCTAGCTCCTTTCTCTAGCCAGGGAGAGGCCATGCTGGAGCTTCTAGGGTTAGGGAATCTGGGATGTCTAGAGGGGCTTCAAGCTGATTAGTCCCCACTTTTCCATGAGGACCGAAATCCTACCAGGTAGCCTTAAACCTAAAAAGCGTATGCCTAATGCTCATGCCTTGTTTGGAGCCTGCCTTGAACAAATAAATGTAAATGATATTTTTGAGACAATTGGGTAAAATTGAACAGGGATGGGTATTAGATGATATGAAGGGATTATTAATTTTGTTGAGTTTGATAATGGTATTATGGTTAAGAAAAGGTCTTTGTCTGTTAGAGATACACACTGACATATTTACAGGCCAGCCATCAGTTGTGAAATGGTATGACACCTGGGATCGGCTTTAACATTCTGGAGAGAAAAAATGGGGGATACGAGAAATAAGAATGATAGAATAATTGATAGATAATTGTCGAAGGTGGGTGATGTGTACATGAGGGTTCGTTATACCCTTTGCTTTATTTATGTTTGAAAGTTTCTGTAACAAAAAGTTTTAAAAATTATATACCATAGACTGGTCTGGAAGTGAGTCATACATTAGTGAAAATTAGTTTAATCATGTTCACAACAGCCAGCAGGTGCAGGCAGCTAGTAGGAATGGGATTTTGGATGAGCACAGCCAGGTGGGTGGGCAGGTGTGTGTTAGAACATGAGCCACTTTTGGGGAGTAGGAAGTCCTGGATGGAGTGGAGAAATGTATGGGAGGAATGGGGAATTTTGAACTGTCAGAGGACGGTCTGAAATTCTGGGAGAGAAGGCAGGAAGTGAAAGAAGAGAGGAGACAGAATGCAATAGGTGCTTATGTCCTTGTATTAGGTCCCCTGCTAGCCTGTAAGCTCCTGGAGGTTACAGCCTATATGTTAATTGTCTCTATCTAGAGCTGCCAGGACATTAGTTTATTCATTTTATTTCACTCATTCATTTAAGAATATTTAGCCGGGTGCAGTGGCTCACGCCTGTAATCCTAGCACTCTGGGAGGCTGAGGCGGGTGGATTGCTTGAGCTCAGGAGTTTGAGACCAGCCTGAGCAAGAGCAAGACCCCGTCTCTACTAAAAATAGAAAGAAATTAGCCGCACAACTAAAAATAGAAACAAAAAATTAGCCAAGCGTTGTGGCTCGAGCCTGTAGTCCCAGCTACTCAGGAGGCTGAGGCAGGAGGATCCCTTGAGCCCAGGAGTTTGAGGTTGCTGTGAGCTAGGCTGACACCACGGCACTCACCCCGGGCAACAGAGTGAGACTCTGTCTCAAAAAAAAAAAAAAAATTTATTGAGAGTCTACTATAGCCAGGCAATCCAAACATAAGCATGTGCTAGGCAAAGGCAATACAGCAGTGAACAAAACAAAGTTCCTGCCCTCAGGGAGCTCACATTCTAATGGGAGGAGACAGACAGTAAATAAACAGGCATATAATATGTCAGCTGGTGATAAGCACTGCAGAGAATAATGAAGTAGGGTAAGGGGGATAGGGAATGCTGGGTAGTTAGTTGCTCAAGACCAAACTTGCAGGGCACTTGGGCGAGATATTTCAGGTCTCCTCTGCAACCTGGCTTTCGGTCATGTTGGGCTCTGTGCTATTTGTTCCTAGGGTTTTACCAGGGGCTCCTGGTCCTCTCAGCATGTGTATACACTTTAACCTCATTCTTGACTTGATTCTCCCCTCCTACACCTGACTAATCCACATTCCTCTTTTGAAACCCTCTCCAGGTACCACTTCCCCCAGGAAGCATTCGCAGGTGCTTCCCTCCTCTACCTCCACACTATCCCCTGGGTCTTCTCTGCTTCCACAGCACCCTTGCATAATCTCGATGACAGCACTCACCAGTGTGGATTATAATTCTCTTCCTGACCAGACGTTCAGCTCTTTGAGGACAGTGAGTATGTCTTTTTATCTCTATATAGCACAGGGCCTAGAACACGGTGTATGCTATGTATGCTTGATGAATACGTGAATGAAGGGATCAATGAAAGAATGAATGTGTTCTCTAGCAGAATGTCAGAGACTTGGGAAAGTGGACTTGCTAGTGTGTGCTTTGATACCAAAGGGAGAGAGGAGATTGGTATCCTTGGATATGTTTTAAACTCTGTGATGATGATGATAATAACGCGCATTCAACATTTATTGCATACACTTGGGATCCTGACTGCCTGGGTTTTAATTTTGGCTCTGCCATTTGCTAGCTCTGTGATTTTGGGCAAGTTACTTACACTGAAACTGCTTCGGTTTCCTCATCTGGAAAATGAGGAGGATGATACTATGTATTAAATGAGATAAAGTTCTGCAAAGCTCTTAGAATAGTACATGGTATACAGTAAGTGCTGCATAAGGGTTTGCTGTTATTTATTACCATGAGCCAGTGACTATGCTAAATCCTTTATTTATTCATTCATGTATATTGAACATCTGCCAGTTCTAGGCCCTGGAGATAGCATGCCTTTGTGGAGCTTATATTTGACCTAGCTTCATCCTTGCACAATACAAGGGAAATAGTGTATATATCCCCATCATATACAAAAGAAAACTTGAGACTTACAGCTATTAAATAACTTGTTCAAGGTTACAGAGCTCATATGTTGAAAATTAGGATTCTATCTCCGGTCTGTGCAACTCCAAAAATCATTTCTCCAGACCAGGGGTCAGCAAACTATGGGCCCATGGGCCAAATCTATCCCTCCACCTTTTTTCCCCTTGAGATATCATTTGCCCTTTTAGAATACATGATTTAGTATATTCACAAGTAGTATATTAACAAGGTGTACAACCACTATCTAATTCCAGAATATTTTCATCATTCTAGAAGGAAATCCCATACCCATTAAGCATTCATTTCCCATTCCCTCAGCCACTGGCAACCACTAATCTACTTTCTGTCTCTATGGATTTGCATATTCTGGACATTTCATATAAATGGAATCATACACTATGTTGCCTTTTGTGTCTTTCTTTCATTTAGTATAACGTCAAGGTTCATCCACATTGCAGCATGTATCAATACTTTATTCTTTTTATGGCTGAATAATATTCCATTGTATAGATACATATTTTGTTTATCCATTTATCACTTGATGGACATTTGGGTTGTTTCTGCATTTTGGTTATTATGAATACTGCTGCTATGAAAATCTGTGTACAAGTTCTTACGTGAATATATGTGGTTATATACCTAGGAATGGAATTTCTGAGTCATTTGGTAACTTTAAATTTTTAAGGCACTACCAGACTGTTTTCCAACGTGGCTGTACCATTTTATATTCCCACAAGCGATGCATGAGGGTTTCAATTTCTCTACATCCTTGCTAACATCTGCTATCGTCTGTCTTTTTTATTATGGTCATACTATTAGGAGTGAAGAGATATCTCATAGTGGTGTGGGATTTGCATTTCTCTAATGAATAGTGATGTTGGGCATGTCCTCATGTATTTATTGGCCACTTGTATATCTTCTTTGGAGAAATATCTATTCGCATCCTTTGCCTATTTTTAAGCTGGGTTATTTTGCTTTTATTATTGAGTTCTAAATGTTTTAAAAATGTATTCTAGATACAAGTCCATTATATATTATTTGCAAATATTTTCTCCCATTCCGTGGGTT
>NW_012133970.1:442429-445739 GCF_000956105.1 Propithecus coquereli | reverse complement strand
AAGAAAAAAAGATAAACTAGCTGGGATCTTGATAGGGATTATGTTGAATTGGCAGATCACTTTTGGGAGTATTGTCATCTCATCTCAACAATATTAAGTTATTAAATCTTCTAATACATGAACATGAGATGTCTTTCCATACATGTAGGTTTTTAACTTCTTTCAACAATGTCTTATAGTTTTCAGTGTGTAAGATTGCACTCTTTTTGTTAAATTTGTTTAAAAGTATTTCATATTCTAATTAATATAGTATAGTACATTAATTGATTTTCATATCTTGAACCAATCTTACACTCCTGGGATAAATCCTATGTGGTCTTGGTGTATAATCCTTTTTATATGTTGCTGGATTTAGTTTGCTAGTATTTTTTTTCATAAGGAATATTGGTCTGTAGTTTTCTTTTGTTGTGATTTCTTTATCTGGTTTTGGTATCAGGGTAATACTGGCCTCATTGAATGAGTTGGGAAGTTGTATTAGTCAAGATTCTTCAGAGAAAGAGAACCATTACATATATATCTCTATCTAAATAAGTAGATCTATTTTTTTTTTCTTGAGATAGAGTCTCACTCTGTCACCTGGGTTAGAGTGCCATGGCATCATCATAGCTCACAGCAACCTCAAACTCCTGGGCTCAAGCAATCCTCCTGCCTCAGCCTCCAGAGTAGCTAGGACTACAGGGCTATGCCACCACGCCTGGCTAATTTTTTCTATTTTTAGTTGTCCAGCTAATTTCTTTCTATTTTTAGTAGAGATGGGGTCTCACTCTTGCTGAGACTCGTCTTGAACTCCTGACCTCAAGCAATCCTCTCACCTTAGTCTCCCAGAGTGCTAGGATTACAGGCATGAGCCACCATGCCTGGCCTAAACAGATGTATTACACACACACACACACACACACACACACATACATAAATAGATATATTGTGAGGAACTGGCTCACGAGATTATGGAGACTGAGAAGACCCTCGATCTGCCATATACAAATCGGAATCCCAGGAGAGTTGGTGGTTGTTATAGTTCCAGTTTGAATCTGAAGGCCTGAGAAACAAAAGAACTGATGATGTAAGTTCTAGTTCAAGTCCAAAGGCCTGAGAACTGTAGGGATGGTGGTGTAAATTCCAGTCTGAAAGCAGGAGAAGACCATGTTCCAGTTCAAGCTGTCAGTCATTTAGAGATAGAGATAGAAAAAGAGAGAGAGAGAGAGAGAAAGAGAGAGATTGAGATTGGGTGATGCCCCCTCACATTGTGGAGGGCAATCTGCTTTACTTAGTCTACTAATCTAAATGCTAACCTCTTCTGCAAACACCCTCACAGATACAACCAGAAATAATGTTTAATCAGATACTTGGGTGTTTTGTGGCCCAGTCAAATTGATAAATAAAATTAACCATCATTGGTATAAATTCCTTTTTAATTGTTTGATGGAATTAACTAGTGAACTCCTATGTGCCTGAGGTTTTCTTTGTGGGAATTCTTTTTTTTTTTTGAGACAGAGTCTCACTGTGTTGCCCAGGCTAGAGTGCCATGGCATCATCCTAGCTCACAGCAACCTCAAACTCCTGGGCTCAAGCGATCCTCCTGCCTCAGCCTCCCGAGTAGCTGGGACTACAGGCATGTGCCACCATGCCCGGCTTATTTTTTCTATATATTTTTAGTTGTCCAATTAATTTCTTTCTATTTTTAGTAGAGATGGGGTCTCGCTCTTGCTGAGGCTGGTTTTGAACTCCTGAGCTCAAACAATCCGCCCGCCTCGGCCTCCCAGAGAGCTAGGATTACAGGCGTGAGCCACCGCGCCCGGCCTGTGGGAATTGTTTTGATTATTAATTCAATCTCTTTTAGTTGTTAGAGGTCTGTTCAGATTTTCCATTTCTTCTTTAGTTAGTTTTGATATTGTGTGTCTTTCTAGGGATATGTCCATTACATCCAGGTTATGGCATTTGTTGGTATACAGTTAGTTGTTCCTAACATTCCCTTTATATTCCTTTTTATTTCTGTAAGGTGGGTAGTAGTATCCCCACTGTTATTTCTGATTTTCATAATTTGAGTCTTCCTTTTCTTTCTTTCTTGTTGAGTCTACCAAAAGTTTTGTTAATTTTGCTGAACTTTTCAAAGAACCAACTTTTGGTTTCATTGATTTTCTCTATCATTTTTCTATTCTTTATTTCATTTCTTTTTGCTCTGATTTTTATTTCCTTTCTTCTGCTTGCTGTGGGTTTAGTTTGCTCTTCTTTTTCTACTTTCTTAAGATAGAGAGTTAGGTTATTGATTTGTGACCTTTCCTCTTTTTAAACAGGCATTTTGCAGCTACAAATTTCCCTCTACTGTTGCATTACATAATTTTTGGCATGTTTTGTTTTTGTTTTCATTCATCTCAAAGAATTTTCTAACTTCCCTTGTGATTTCTTCTTTAGCCGATTTGTTATTTTAGGAGTGTGCTGTTTAATTTCCACATATTTGTGAATTCCTCAAATTTCCTTCTTTTATTGATTTCTAATTTCATTCCTTTCCATCTAATTTAATTCCAAAGTACTTTATATGATTTCAGTCTTTTCAAATTGATTGAGATTTGTTTTGTGATCTAACATATGTTCTATGCTGGCAAATGTTTCATGTGCATTTGAGAAGAATGTATATTCTGTTCTAGTTGGTTTATCATGTTGTTCAAATCTTCTATTTCCATTTTAATCTTCTGTCCACTTGTTCTATTATGGAAAGTAGGGTATTGATATCTGCAACTACTATTGTTGAATTGTTTATTTCAATCTTAAATTCCTCAGTTTCTGTTTCATTTATTTTGGTGCTCTGTTGTTAGATGCGCATGTATTTATAATTCTATCTATTAGTATGGCCACCGCAGCTCTCTTTTGGTTGCTGTATACATGATATATCTCTCACCATCCTTTTACTTTCAACCTATGTGTTTTTGAATTTAAAGTATTTTTCTTATGAATAACATATAGTTGGATCATGTTTTTTAATACATTTGGCCAGTCTCTAACTTTTAATTGGAGTGTTTAATCATTTACATTTAATGTAATTACTGATAAGGCACGGTCTATGTATGCCACATTGCTATTTGTTTTCTATATGTCTTATGCTTCTTTTGTTCTTCTATTCCTCCATTACTGTCTTTGTTTTTATTAAATAGATATCTTCTAGTATACCAGTTTTATTTTCTTGTTGTTAGTTTAAATATATAAATGTATTATATACATATATATGTATATATGTATGTGTATGTATATGTGTGTATGTGAGTGTGTATGTGTGTGTATATGTATGTATATGTTTATTCCCTCAGTAGTTGCC
>NW_012133970.1:434419-440979 GCF_000956105.1 Propithecus coquereli | reverse complement strand
AAAAGAAGTCAGCTGTTAATCTTATTGAAGATTCCTTGTATGTGATGACTTGTTTTTCTCTTGCTACTTTCAAGTTCTCTCTTTGTCTTTGGCAGTTTACTATGTGTCTCAGTGTAGATCTCTTTGTTGATCTTCTTGGGTGTATAGATTAATGTCTTTCAACAAATTTTGGAAGCTGAGCCATTATGTATTTAAATATTCTTTCTGCCCTTTCTCTCCTCTCTTTCTGGAATTCCCATTATGTGTGTGTTGGCATGCTTAATATTGTCACACAGGTCTCTGAAGCTCTGTTCATTTTTCTTCATTCTTTTTTCTTTCTGCTCCTTAGACTAGGTAATAGCAATTGATCTGTCTTCAAGTTTGCTGATTCTTTCTTCTGCCTCCTCAAATCTGCTGCTGGGCCCCTCTAGTGAATTTTTATTTCAGTTATTGTACTTATTCTTTTTTTTTTTTTGTAGAGACGAGGTCTTGTTATGGTTCCCAGGCTGGTCTCGAACTCCTGGGCTCCGGCAATCCTTCTGCCTTGGCCTTCCAAAGTGCTGGCATTACAGGCATGAGCCACCATGCCAAGCCCAGTTGTACTTTTTGATTATAGGATTTATATTTAGTTCTTTTACAAATAATTTCTGTCTCTATCAATAGTCTTTATTTGGTGAGACAGCTTTCTCATACTTTAATTTTTTGTACATATTTAAAATAGCTAAAGTCTTTGTCTAGTAATTCTGATGTTTCAATGTCCTCAGGGACAGTTTATGTTGATTGATTTTTTTTCCCTGTGTACTGGCGATACTTTCTGTTTCTTTGCATATCGTGTAATTTTTGTTGAAAACTGGACATTTAAAATTATGTAATGTGGTAACTCTTGGAATCAGATTCTCTCCCTCTCCAGAGTTTACTGTTATTGCTGGTGCTGTTTATTTGTTTTCTGAATTAATTCTGAAAAATCTGGATTCTTTGTCATGTGTGGTCACTGAAGTCTCTGCTTGGTTAGCTTAGTGGTCAGCTAAGGATTGGACAGAGATTTCCTTAAATTCCTGGAGTCAGTAAGTCTGTCAGTCTTTACCAAGATGCTCTGTGTGTGTGTGTGTTGGGGGCATGCCCTCAACATTTACCCAGGCAGTTGACAACTCTGCCTTAGCACTTCACTTGTGCAGAGCTTGAAGGTCAGGCAGAGGTGAGAACTTAGGCCTTTCTCAGGTCTTTTCTGAGCATGTGCGCAGCCTTCTAGATTTCCAGGAATGTGTTAGAACTTTTGAAAGCTCCTATGGACATCTCATTCCCTAGCATTACTTTTAAGCTTTTTAGTTAGGTTAATGTTTGCCCCATTTGTTATCTACTACTACAGGCAGCTGTGAAGTTAATCATTTGTCTCTGATTGTTTGTGACAAATACCCAAAGGAAAAAGTTTTTTTACACTGAATGTACTCTTGAATCACATCTAATAAAGAAAGCCTTGCAAGTGAGGTCTTCCAAGGAACCACCAGACAGGCAAAATAATAATTCTCTGGAAATGAGGCTTGGAAGGAGCTCCAACGTTATTCAGCCCCCTCTGGTGGCTGCCAGGCTGCCAGGTTTCACATGATTGTAGACTGTTTTCAAGGCTACCACTTCTACCTGTTTTTGTAAATAAACTTTTATTGAAACACAACCACACTCATTCATTCACATATTGTCTGTGGCTGCTTTTGAATATGACAGTAGAGTTGAATAGTTGGGACAGATATGATATGATCTGAAAAGCCTAAAATATTTATGATCTGGCCCTTTATTGGAAAAGTGTGCTAGCACTGCTCTAGACCAGTGCTGTTTGGTAGAAATATAATGTGAGCCACATATATAATTGAAAATTTTTGAGTAGCTACACTAAAAAAAATAAAAAGAAACAAGTGAAATTAATTTTAAGAACATATTTTATTTAACCTACTATATTTAAAATATTAACAATTCAACATATAATCAATCTAAAATTGTTAATATTTTACATTTTTTCTTACTAAGTCTTTGAAATATGGTGTTTATTTTACACTTGCAGCACATGTCAATTTGGACTAGCCACATTTTAAGTGCTTAATAACCACAAGTGGCTAGTGGTTACCATATCAAATAGCATTGCTCTAGATCCTTGCTACTCAAAATGTGGTACCTCAACTGGCAGCATTATATCACCCAGGAACTTGCAAGAAAGGGATAATCTAAGGCTTCATCCTGGACTTACTGAATCAGAATATGCACTTAACAAGCCCTAGGTAATTCATATGCATATTAAAGTTTGAGAAGTATAGCTCTATGCCATTTTGCTATACTGCCTCTCTTTGGGATAAAGACCCATATGTACTCAAGGTATTATTCTAATATAAAATATGCCCCTTTGGTTAAGTTGTCATTCTCTTCATAGACCATGGTTGAATTGTCTGAAAATGAATCAACTAAGATGACAGTGTGCCAGATTCTGTACTAGGCACTGTGGGGTTTGCTGAGCTGAAGAGGACATTGTCCCTGCTTTCAGGGAACTTATAACTGCCCAATGATGCCTAGAGAATAATACTCTGCACAAGAAATCCAGTCTTCTTCCCCACTACAATGCTCTAACCGACTTCTCCATATCAAATGTAAATGTGGCAACCAGGCACTGGATTGCTCAAGCAGGCATTCAACTCAAGAGGTTCATGGGACAGAAACAAAACAGTTTCACTCCATTTGAAATTGGCTCACGGCAACGGTCTGAAGCAAACACTCAAGCTTTAGGACATGAACTCAATGGGTTCTTCTGAAAGGGTAGCAACCCTGTGTTTGTATAACAGGAAAGTTATAACATTCATCATGCTCAGATTCAGGAACTGTGCACTCAAGTCAAGAGAAACCTGACAGTCTGATTTCCAGGTTCCAGTGACTTAGAATAGGAATTCCTATTTAAAGCAAAGAAAATAAGAAATGAGGAAGTGCCAGTCCTTGTTTCTCTGTGTAGGTGTTGACAAGCTATTAAATCATTAGGCTGTCCCTTGCCAGAAGCAGCAGAATAAATCTTGGAAGTTGACAAATGGTCAGCAGCTCTGTGTGTGCCTCCATACTCAGAGGCACACACAAAGGGCACACTGTTTCCCTTGGTTTATCTCCTGGCTGTGTAAATATTTCATCTGACATTTGGATTGGATTCTGAGCTAGTTTCCCACCAAGCTGATGGTTTTTTAATCTGCTTTCATCAGCCTACAATAAACTGTCTAACCTGTCTGCACAGTGCAGTGTACTCTGCCCACTGGCAAACAGAACAAATGGAACCAGGAGATCTCCGACATACTTTTCTCAGATGTCTGAAGACGAGGAATTGCACCCAAACTCTGCCTAAGCCAGAAACACGAGCTATGAGGCACTTGCCTCATCCCGTTATACCAGCACCCATGAGCCCTTCCCAGACTAGCCCAGTGCCAGCAGGTCACAACACATAACTTGGGCCTGCCATCTTATTAAGACAGATCTTTGGCTCAGTACAATTGTGCCACTGCCAAAGATGAGGATGGCTGTAATCTCATTCATTCTAGGTTGTATTAATGCTGGCTTCTGTTCAGTTTAAGATGAGTTCCTTCAGTTGTCCAAAATGTAGGAAACGCTAATGATAACCTAAACCACAAATTACTGGCTCAGAAAGTTCCTATGCAGTAATAAAAATAAAGGAAGTACTGATACATGCTACAACGTGGATGACCCTTGAAAACATTGTTAAGTGAAAAAAGCCAGTGATAAAAGACCACATGTTGTAGAATTCCATTTATGTGAAATGTCCAGAATAGGCAAATCTATAGAGACAGAAAGTAGATTAGTTGTTCCTAGGGGTTGAGGGGAGAGGAGATTGACTGCTAGTGGGTATGGGATTTCTTTTAGAGGGGATGATAACATACTGGAATTAGGTAGTGGTAATGGTTGCACAACTTTATGAATATACTAAAAAACACTGAATTGCACACTTTAAATGGGTGAGTTGTATGGTATGAGAATTATATTGTGATAAAGCTGTTTAAAAACAATTAAGAGTCATTAAATGATTTTTTCCTTCTCCCTCTAAAAAAGCTCCTATAGATCTAGCTCAGCTTTGCTATTCTGTATTCTACTTATAGGAGAAAGTAGCAAAGGAAAGGCAAGTAAGCCAGTACTAGGAAAGCTATGGGATCAGAAATGTCTACCCAGTCTACTGCTACAGCCCTTTATCATTCATTTATCCATTCATTGAAAGTCTGCTATGTACTAGGCACTTGGGATACAGCATGAATAAACTCTTCCCTTTCTATTAGGAGCTTATGATAATGATATTCTTTTTATTTCCTTTGAGACAGAGTCTCCCTCTGTTGTCCTGAGTAGAGTGTAGTGGCGTGATCAGAGCTCACTGCAACCTCAAACTCCTGGGCTCAAACTATCCTCCTGCCTCAGCCTCCTGAGTAGCTGGGACTACAGGAGCACACCACCACACCGGCTACTTTTTTTCTATTTTTGGTAGAGACAGGGTCTTGCTCTTGTTCAGGCTGGTCTTGAACTCCTGATCTCAAGCAATCATCCTGCCTTGGCTTCCCAGAGTGCTAGGATTACAGGCGTGAGCCACCTTGCCCAGCCGATATTGATATTCTTAACACTGACCCTGAGACTCTCTGGATTCATGAATTGTCTTCTGAATCATCAATGATCAAAATGTATTAATTACAGTATTAGTGTTATTTGTATTCCAATTTTATATTTTTGGAAATTGGAAATTCATGGATGATACGCTTCTCTAAGTTTCTATACCTGAAGTGTAAACTATTTTGGGTAATTTATACTAATAGTAAAGCAAAATATTTAAAGAACAAGGAAGGATGCAAACTTCCTGTTTCCCTAAGGTGTTGTAAGCAAGAATTCTTGACAAAAATAGCCAAACCAGAAAGGTGGCAGCATGTACTTCGAGGTTTCCTCCTTTAGAAAGAATTGCCTTGTCAATCCACAGGCTTTATTAAGAGGCAGCCTTTTTCTTTTTGTCTCAATGTAGATGAGGACACATATCTGCTGGTAATACTTCTGGTGTTAGTGTGGGGAAAGCTGGTGCAAAGGAACTCAATCGTTCATTTCTTCAGGCAATGTGTTGGATGGAGAAATAACGTTTGATCTTTGGAATCAGGCAGGCCTGGGTTTGAATCCTAGCTCACATTTTACATTCAGGCCTTCATCATCTCTGAACAGCTTCTGAGCTGCTCTTCCTATCTCTAGTCGCATCCCTCTCAAATTCATCCCTTATACAGCAGCCTTAGGAAACCCAAAAATACAAACTGGATCTTGTCACTCCCTTACTATAAATGGGGATACCACAGTTTGATATGAGGGTCTAAGCTCCTTAGCATGATTCAGAAGAGGTTGGCTCCATAGCCTGGCCTCAAAACACCTCCTTAGCTGCGTCTCTTAGCATTTCCCACCTTACAATTTTCACACGATTGCTTGTAGTTGCACACACAGACAGACACCCACATGCACCTACTCTACTCAGGCTGTTACACTCTCCTAGAATCACTTTCTACCCTTCTGTGCCTGGTTAACAGAATCATTCTTGCATTCCTTGGAGGTGGGCAGCATAGCTATTAAGAGCACAGGATCTAGAGCCAGATGCTCGCCCGCTTCCCCTGACTTTGGAAGCTAGATTAAAGGCAGCCGAGGAGCTATTGATACTAATTGCAGAAAGTCCATTAAGTTCTAACATAAGCTACTTCAAAATTATTTTGTTAAAAAAATTTAAGTAACATAGGCATACTGTTCAAAACTCCAAAGGTAGAAAAGGATATTCAGTAAAAGAATAAGTCCCTGCTGTGTCCTACATACCCAGTTCCCTTATCAGTGATTTTATGACTCTTTTGAGAGACAGACTGAATATGTAAGCATAAAAATATCATTTTAACACAATATAGTAACAAACTCTACACAGTGTCCTGTACACTCCCTTTTCATTTAGCCATATTATCTTGGAGATCCTTTCACATGTATTATATTTAACCAATACTCTACTGGTAAGTATTTAGATTGTTTCTAAACTTTTATAAAGCTACTTTTTCAGACCTCTTTCATTATTCTTGCAGTGCTCCTGCTTGCCAGATGGAAAATTCTCCCCCCCTCCAAATCTCAGTTCCTTTTCTTTTTTATTAAAGATTACATTTATTGTGATTGTTTTCTAATTACAAAGGTAATACATTTCATTTGTAGAAAACTTGGAAAATATAAAAAAAGCACAAAGAAAAATGATCATTCATATTCCAACACTGGCTAACATTTTGATGAATGTTTTTCTAGTATTTTTTCTATTCACATATCCGTACTTTACCAAGGGTCTACTCTCAAATTTGATGGGGAAATATGTGATAAAACATAGTAAAAAAGAAGCTAGCCTACCATATTTCAGTCACTAAAGTACCTTCTCCCATTAATCCACACAACAACCCTGAGGTATGTACTATTCTCTTCATTTTACAGATAGGGAAACCGAGGCACAAAGAATTGCTCAAAGTCACCCAGCTTGGGGTTGAACCCAGATTTATCAGACCCTAGTCATGTTCTTA
>NW_012133970.1:422805-433884 GCF_000956105.1 Propithecus coquereli | reverse complement strand
TAATTTTAGTAGAGATGGGGTCTCGCTCTTGCTCAGGCTGGTTTCGAACTCCTGAGCTCAAACAATCCGCCCGCCTTGGCCTCCCAGAGAGCTAGGATCACAGGCGTGAGCCACCGCGCCTGGCCCTGTGTGGATAGATTTTAAAAATAACATTGAATGAGAAAAGCAGATTGCAAAATGGCGTGTACAGTATGGTGCCATTTGTGTCAATTACAAAAACTACTAACTGTGCCCCCCAATTCCAAATCTTGTTTCTGATCACTGTGAGAATGGACTGGAATGATACACATCAAATTCATGACAATGGATGCCTTTGGGGCTCTGGGAGAGGACCAGAACTGGGGATGAGGGTCACAGGATAGTCAACTTATCTATGATAATTTATTTTTAAAAACTTAAAGCTAAGATAAAATCTTAACATTTAAATTCTGAATGGTGAGAATAAGTACATTTGTTATATTCTTCTCTGCTACTATATTTAAAGAATAGTATCAGCTAATGTTTACTGAGCACTTACTATATACCAAGTACAGTTGTGTTTCATGTGGATCAACTCATTATATCCTTAGAAGCACCCTGTGAGGCAGGTACTATATTAGCCCCATTTTACAGATGGGAAACTGAGACACAGAGAGGTTTAAATAACTTCCCTGGGTCACACAGCTAGTAAGTGATGGAGCTGGAGTCCAAACTTGGGTGTATCTGGCTCCAGGAACCCTGCTTTTACCCTATATTGCCTCTACTCTTCTAAAAATTCTCAAAATCAGCTGGTCCGAAGATAGTGAGTTATCTCACTTGATTGTTCAGTCAGTTACAGATTGAACTCCTTGTTCTACTACTTCCCACCCCGGCTCCTCACTACTGCGCTTGACTAATCTTTAAAGAAAAATTCTCAAAATCTAAGCAAAATAGCACAAAACCAAGTCCCCAAGTGCTGAGTGAATGCAAAGTGGAGGAATGAACACAACTGTGCATTGTTGCCCTCAATGCCATTTTCTCTTTCTACCTGCTATATAAGCCCAGGGGTGGTGGTGGGGGCTCCACTCGGGAGCAGAGCGAGTTCCAGTTCAGAGTAGAACAGCAGGGACCTCTCTTTCTTAAGGAAATGAAAACCAAAAAACTCCACTCCTCCCCAAAAACAAAAGAAAAAATAACAGGCAGAGAGCACAATGAGATAGGCTCAGCTGGGGACATTATAGGACACACCCTCAGTTTGAGCCTCTGTATGAACTGGAGTTCGCAGGATTTAGCTAAGCCTAGTTCCTTGGCTACAAAAGGTCAGGCGAGGAAGAGCTGGCAGCCAAGTAGGGTAGAAAAGTGAGACTGGGAGGAAAGAGGGAAGTTCTTTGGCTTCCTCCTGAGGCTGTTCCATTCTTCCCTACAGAAGGATGTGGGTACATGGTGCTTGAGGAGTGGAGTAGTAGGAGAAAAGGGAAGAATGAAGGCAGGCAGGGAGGTTTCTGTACCTCTCTTCCTGCTGAAGCCTCTGGCTTTAGTAGAGTAATTCCCCCACTTCCTGGTATCATCATCAAAGCAGCTCCCAAGCTTCAAGTAAATAACAGACAGGGAAACAGTGCCCAGCTGGAAAGAGTCTGAAAGGCAACAGTCATTTGAGCAGCAACCACTGAGATCCTGTGAAGGGTAGAGGTGAAGAGCTCAGACTCCAGAGCCAGCCTGCTGGGATCTGAATCCTGGCTCTGCCGCTTATTCATTCTGTCAACTTGAGCAAACCATATGTGGAATGGGGATAATAACAGGATTGTAAGGATACAGATGAGTAAATGCATCTAAAGCCCTTATAACAGTGACAGGCACATAGTAATCACTCTTTGAGGGCTTGCTATTATTATTATCATTCTTTCTGAGTACCTACTTGTTTCTAGGCACTGTGGTGGGAATTGGGGATGAAGGGAATGATCAGACACAGTTTTTGCCCTTAAATTTAGTTTAGTTGGAAAGACAGATAAGTAAATGAATTACGATACGATATGATAAGGTCTCAAATAACTATATGTCAGGTACTATAGATTTCAGAGAAAGGACTGATAAACTATGGCGGGGAGAGGTGGCAGAGCAAGACTTTACAGAGAGATGATATGGGAGTTGAAGCTAGAAGGAAGAGTGGGATTTCATCTGGCAGTCAAGTGGGAGGAAGGACATTCTTGGTTGAAGGAATATCTTGGTCAAAGGCATGGCTGGAACCATGGTTTAGGGCAGGAGCAGGGTTAGCATAGTGGGAAAAATAGATTAAGGCCCCATCTAGAAGGATCCTGTGTTCTCTGCTAAGATTTTTGGACCTATAAGCTCTAGGAGGGTCTCTCTCTCTCTCTTTCTGTATGTATTTGAAGCAGATGGATAACATGATTAAAGTTGCATTGTTCAAAAATAACTGACTTATGAAGGATGGATTATGGATGGAAAACTGGAGGGAAACCAGTCGAGTTGCACTGATCTTCCTATCCCTACCCCACAACTCCTCCTCCAATGTTTCCTTTATCAATCACCCATCCACCCGGTTGCCCAAGAAAGAACCCTGGAGTCCTTGGTGACAATTTCCTTTCCTTCATCCCTGTATCTATTCCATCAACAAACCTGTTGGTTCTACCTCCAAAATGCATCTGGAATCTAGATGACCACAACAGCCTCCTAACTGGTCTTTCTAGTTCTACCAGTGCCCCTTTCTAATCCTTTGTCTACACAAATGCCAGAGTGTTTAAACACATACACACACACACAAAACACACACATTGCTATGGACTGAATTGTTTCCCTCTTCCCCCCATATGTTGAAGCCCTAACCCCTAGTGTGACTATATTAGGAGCAAGGAATTAAAGGTTAAATGAGGTCATGGGGGGCCCTGATCTGATAAAATTAGTGTCCTCCTTATAAGAACAAACACCAGAGAGATCACTCATGTTCTCTCTCCATGCACGCACTGAGGAAAGGCTATGTGAGAATGTGGCAGGAAGGTGGCTGTCTACTGGCCAGGAAGAGAGCCCTCACCAGAAACTGACCATACTGGTGCCTTGATCTTGGATTTCCCAGACTCCAGAACTGTGAAAAAAAAATTTCTGTTGTTTAAGCCATCAGGCCTATGGCATTTTGTTATGGCAGCCTGAGCTGATGAACACACTTAGTTTTAGCTACATTCTTAATACTTGTTTATACAGTGTCTTGTGTAAATTTTCTCTAATTGGTTGTTGGGTGCAGCGTCTGCCTTTGCACTAGTCTATAAATTCCTAGAAGTCATAGATCATGCTTTTTGAATTTCTAGAAGCACCTACAACCAAGTTGGGCACACAGTGGTAGGTGATAAATGCCTATAGAAGGAACACATACGACTGCGCAGAGTGACATGCTGAGTGTTCATAGCTAGAAAAGGATATTGAGACTTTGGATTTGGTGTCAGCTTTGTCACAGATGCCCCAAGTGTCTCTAAACAGATTAGCATATTTCTCCCTGTCTATCCATTTGTTTCTTCAGCTGCGTTGTTTCTTTCCACCCTTACTGAGTTTTGGTGAGGCTTAAATATGATCTAGTATTTTCAGGGCCTTTGTGAGGAAGCAGAGCACCTAGGTTTTTGTGTTAGAAAGACCTGGATTCCAAATCTAGCTTTCTCACTTACTACCTCTGATTGGAGCACCGACCTCACGTGAGGTGCTTTATGCACACTGATGCGCTTGGTCTTCACAGGCACCCTGCAATGTAGGTATGAGGATCACCACTGTAGGCATGAGGAAACTGAGATGCTGAGAGATTGGGGAAATTACCCAAGGTCACACTGCTAGTTAAAGAATCAGAACTCCAAACTGTGTAGCTCAAAAGCCCATGTTTTTTCTACCATGCAACAGGCTCCAAAAGAGGACAAAGCTTAATGTCTAGGAGGAATAACCATATACTGTATTTAACAAGACCCCATTCTCTGAGGACAAAAGTTCATGCCTTTCTTTGGGGAAACAGGAAGTTGCCACCCTAATATTTAAGTAATGTAAGAGCAGTTAGAATCAGATTTTCAAAAGGGACCATGACTCCAAAGAGATTATGAGGCATTTCCCTAGCCTGAGAGTGTGAGAGTGCCATGGACACAGGGATGTAGCTGTCTTATTTTTTCTTTTATTATTATTTTTAATTGACCCATAATAATTGTGCATACTTGTGGGGTATAATGTGATATTTCAATACGTGTGTACAATGTGTAATGATCAAATCAGGATAATAAGCATATCCGCCACCTGAAATATTTATTATTTCTCTGTGTTGGGAACATCCCAAATCCACTTTTCTAGTCATTTAAAAATATATAATGAGTTGTTGTTAGTTATAGACACCCTACAGTGTGTACATGTCTTATTTACTTCTGTATTCTTAGAACCTAGCACTGTGCGTGGCTCAAGGAGGCACTCAATGACTATTTGTGGAATGCATTTACCCAGTGTAGCTCAGGGCCTGAAAGATACTAGGTTCTATGGTCTGGTATTGTGGCCATTAGAAAGGCCTGAATGAGCCACCAACGTTTGGAACTGAAGAAATATATTTTTGTACATTTCGGAGTCACAATGAAACAAGATTCCCTGATGGGAAATTTTCCCAAAGACTGGATCCAGACACCCAATAAAAGGGTTACAAGTTTACTTCCATATAATTTGCGAATGGTTTATGTCTAACTACATTCTCTGTCATCTATTCCCTGGTGATTTTCAAGGAAAAAATTTATTACTACCCTAAAGGTTATTGCATAATTTATAAAAATAATATAAATTTATCTTCTCTTTCTTGAAAAAAAATAATAGGCAGTACCACATTTCGCTGTCAAGGCTGTTCAGAGCAGACAACTCATATCTTTATTATTGCCATATAAAGTGTTTGATCAATCATATTTAGGTCCTACCATAAAATTTAAAATGTGAGGTATACCTATTCATATTAGCCAGTGTCACTAATATTCCCAAGACACTAACCCCTATGTCATCAACATGAAAACTGTCCTGTTCAAATGGCACTTTTTTGGATTTCAATGATATAGAGGCCCTCAAAGTAGCAGTCTGGCTTAGTGAGGACTCTAAGGGAAATTTTCCCTGCTTCTCATAAACATAGTGAAGGTCCAGTGGCAGAGTCACTCTTCTCTAGAGCAGAGGAGGCTGGGGTGACAGAGAGCAGAACTGTGAATACTCATTCCTAACTCACAGGCAGAAGTTTTGCTTTGTAAGCTGATCCTTGACAGAGCAGTAATTTATAAATGGAAAGAGATAGGGGACTCATCATTCAGCAAGCATTTATTGAGAGCCTGCTATGTGCAAGACACTAGATAAGCATCGTAGCTTAATAAGGAGAGCTTTCAAATCTATCAGGGCTTTTCTTGTCATTGCCTTAAAATATCATGTCCTGTATTTAAAAATGGCAATGTAATCATAAGGAAAACATCCAAACTCAACATTAGAACAACTTACCCTCTCAAGTGATGGTAAAAAGAACTCTCTAAATGCTTTAATGAGCTTTTGCACACGCTGTTCCTTCTGCTTGGAATTCTCTTCCCCCTTTCCTGTCTGCCTGGTGAAATCCTACCTACCCTTTAAGATATAGCTCAAATGTCATCCCCTTTGTGAACCCTTCTGACACCTCCTGAGCGAATTAATCATTCCCTTCTACACACTCACAAAGCTCTTTGCAAGGAACCTGTACTCTCGTACTCTATTGTAATTTTTTCTTTCTCATACTCTACTCTGAGCTCTACAAATCAGGGCACACCTTTGATTCATCTTGGTATTACCAGGACACTGCCTGTATATAGTAGTACTCTGTAAGTGCTGAAATTCCCTGGTCACTTTGAAAAAGAAATCTATTAACACATTACGGAGAACTTTATAGAAACCTAACAAGGCTTTGCGCATAGTATGTGCTTAATAAAGGTTTTCTGACTTTGAATGTAGTAAAAATGGTGCTACTCCTGGGTCTAGTCTATAGATAGCAATTCTTGCTGGCCCCTTCATGGTGCCATAACAGCAGGCACCAGTTCTATACAGACAGAAATCCTTGTGATGTTCCAGGTACTGAATGTTATACGTGCCCCAGACCATCCACCCCTGCTGGCTTACCAGACAGCACAAAATGTCCCATTATTAGTTACTTCTTGGGGTTAAGACATTTGCTACAGTAGTGCCCTGTTGGATTGCTTTTAGACTGAGGAAAAATATACCAGAAGCCACCTGAAAGACTTCACACCTTTTAGAGGACCTGGAGATCATTCATGCCCCTCTCCTTACAACTATATCTGTGCTCCAGAGAGAACTCAGAACACACAAGGTTCTAAAATGAATCAAGATCAAGCACAATCTAAATTGTACCTTGTAATCAGAGTTGACAATTCCTACCAGCTTTGAATTATAACTTTGCCACTTATAAAAGTGCTGTGAGGCACAAATCTAAAGAAGGTAAAAAATCAGTATATATTATTTATATCAAAGCACTAAAAATTCCAAACTTTGGCTTTTAATCATAGCCATTTGCAAAATCCTACTCTCTTTTCTCTGGGTGTGGGGGAGTAAAACCCTTTTTTCATTCTGAAATGCGACATGCAGAAGGGAACTCATTTTGTGAAAGGTCTATGGGAAATACACCTATCTTGTAGCCCTTCAGTACATAGTCATCAAAGACTTTGTGTGTGTGTGTGTGTGTGTGTGTGTGTGTGTGTGTGTGTGGCCAACACAGGCAGAAAATGGTTAATTAATCCTATGTTAGCTAGAAACCAGTTAGGCAGATACCAGATTCCCTGAGCATTCTATTAATAGTTAAGAGTAATTGAGGTGATCTTTCCCTAATTTTCAAAAACCAGGATGTTTTGTGACTCATCGATTACTTAGGGAGTTCTTATTCCATGTTGGTAGTTTAATAAATTAGGTAGAAGATCAAAGCTAAAATCTGTTGAATTTAGCTGAAACAAAGATTAGTCTTGCTTCCAAATCATCACTAGTGCTGTTTGAACAGTAAAATACTCAAGAGCCCAGAGGTAAGCAAAATTTCTCAGCATAATCCGCTTCTACCTCTGTTAGCTTGGGAGGTATGGGGGTGAGAGGGGGACAATGCCAACACAAATGGAATTGCACAGTGAAGAAAGCAAAGGAGGGCCAGAACAGTGGGTGAAAAGTTAACTTACTTCACTTAGACCACCATATTAAAACCAGATGTGCCTAAAATGTTGGATGAGAAAAACTGGTGTTACTGATAGCGTGAACAAACCTTTTGTGCTTTCCTCCCAATACAGTATCATTACAGGGTGCCAGAGGTGTCATTTTCTTTCATTCCACATGTAGCACATTCTCAACAAGTTAAACCGTTTCTAATCTTGTGTAATTAGATAGGTCTCGCTACATCCCTCAGTTGAAGGATTTTATGAGCTGCCTTGTTCTGTCTCCCTTTTTTGACAGCTTCTTTGGGGCTGGAAACTAACATTTGCTAACATTTCTTCTCTTCTGGCACCTGTCAGCTGGATGGGCTCTGGGAAAAGGAGGATGGGGAGGGAAGGAATGTAGCATCTCCCCCACCCTATGCCCTTGTATTAGAGCCGTCTTTGTCTCTATGTGGGGATTACTCTGTTCTGGAAAGTTCTGTCAAGTACGCACTCAAAATAAACAATGGGCAGATGGGCGAATGGAATGATGAAGTTCTTGTTTTTAAATTTAATTTTATCACAAATTTCAGGTTCCTTTGTTTACTAAACATAGAGCCTGGGTGAGGTACTAGCCAGAGGCGGAAGTGCTTTAATACAGCCCAAGGTTGACCCACCCTGCAAAGTGGCTGTGGCTTGGCTTTTGGATCTCACTGTCCAGCTACTCTGGGCACAGCCCCTCCACTGGATACAGTGACTCTGGCTTGACTGCCTTCTCCTTACTTCACAGCAGAGCCGTGAGGAGTCATCAGATACTTGACATCAGAATCAAAGGCTATCCAAACACAAGGGCTTTTACTCCAATTCAGAAATCATAACCACATTTTGGAATTGAGAGCTTTTCTTTCAAAAGCCTTTAAAGCTATCCCCCCTCCCAGAGCTTTCTTAGGGTCATTTCTTGACCATCGCATGATGCCTTTGTGAGGTCGCTGGCTGGCAAATGCTCTCCACGTGTAGACAAGGAAATCCAGAATTAAGGCCGATTTCTGCTTCTATGCCTTGGGACTTGTACACGATTGATTATATGCAGGGCCTGACCTCTCACCACAAAATTCTGTGGTTTTTGTCCAATAATGAGGAAAGGCAACTGAAGGAGTGCAGTATACAAAAGAAATGAGTGAGTGACAGGGCCACCTGACGTCCCCTAGTACTTTACAGTTTATAAATCGCTCTCAGAGTTGCCCTTTCATGGATAGGCAGCATACACTCCTATTTCACCAAAGCAACTGGACGGTGGAAATAAGAGCCAGGGTGCTGGCACAGTCATGGAGGCCCTGAATTTCTCACGCTGGGGGCGGGGCAGCGTGTGGGTAAGCACTTCGCCTTCCAGGAATAGTACTGCTCTGAGACTCCTCTGTAGACTGCCTGGAACGGAGATTAAGCCCAGGGTTCTCTTTGCATTCCATTTAGCAGTTTGCTCATGCTTTCACTACAGATCAGGCTCAAGAATTCCTCTGCCAGCTGAGAATCTGAATGTTGCTTTGGCTGTAAGACAGTATCTTATTTATTCTCATAAATCCCCTCCTCCTCTTGTCCCTGATTATTTTCACCCTAAAATGGAAAGGGGGGCAAATTATGTGAGCATTTGGGTGCTGGACTGTAGCCACCTTTGGCAATCTTTGTTAATCTTTGAGATTCTCACTAGCATTGGCTAAAGAACAGTGACTCACCCAGAGTAACACATAGTCCCTCTTGCTTTTAGAAAAGGAGTTCCTCAAAAGTGCTACTAAGAAAAACAAAACAAAACAACAAAACAAAACAACTCTAGTTCAAGGGGAAAAAGTGCTAAGAGCAAAAGGTTGCTTTCAACAAGGCTAGAAGATTTAGAAGGAGAAGGTAATTATCTGCAAGTGAAGAAAAAGTGGTCTGCACATTTTAGATTTCCTTTCCAGTTTCAAAGTTGAGGCTTAAACATCTTTTGTCCAGGGGAAGTCAGGAGGTGAGGAAGCTAGGTTACCTCAGCCCCAGCTCATGACTTGAAATTTCCCAGGAGCTGTGAGCAGTTTGCAGTTCAGCACCCCTGGCCAGAGGGGTGGAAGGGAGACAAAAATTGGGAAGAAATACAAGTGAGAAGCAGCTGGCACAAATGCAACCCAGCCCTCCCCTCATTGTAGCCAGCTGTATAGACAGCTGTCCCTTTAATTTAACCCTTAGTCCATCCCCGAAATGACAAAGCTCATTTTGCACCCAGAAGTTTCTTCTGGTAGGTATTGTGATTGTTATAAAGCACAGGAAAAATGTATAGGTAAGGGAGGTTATGTGAGGAAAAGTTGAAAAAGAAATTTTTTTCCCCTCAAAATGTGTGCATGAGCAAGAACACATAAGCAGGGCTGCGTACAAAGAGATAGGAACCACTGTAATCAAAGGCAATCTGGAGGAGAAGGACAAGCTGCACAGGCTTGAAGGACAGTTTTGCTTATATCAATACTTCTGTTTATATTCCAAGGCTAATTGTGCAAATGGAAGTTTCTTATCCAAGAATGGCCATTTGTAGATGCACGTGGGTTTGTTTTTCTACACTTCCAGAGAGCCAATTTGGCGATACTTTCAACAACTCTGATCAATAGGCAGGAGCTTAATTACTCACCAATCTGGAGATTAGGAGTGTAAATATGCAAACTGTTTTCCCCTCAAGTGGACTTAGAATAAGAATCCTTGGGTGTTCAGGCTGGAAGCGACTTTAAAGTATGTTCTAGTTAAATCCTGAAGAGGATTGAGGAGGAATTTGAGCCTGGAGGAGCTCATGCCGAGGGTCGCATGAGCTAGTGGAAGATACTATTAGAAAGAAACTTGGTCTTTCTCCACTGGCCCAGTGGTTTCTGTCCCCCTTCTCACTCCCCACCTTCAGATATTCCCAAATGTACCCACCATTGGCAAAGTCTGTTCATTTTTCTCCTGGCTATTTCAACTGCTATCCCATGACAATGCTGGCAGGCTCAGCGACTGAGCACACCCTTGATCATAAGAGAGGGCGTGCTTATTCCTGTACTCCTGACCTAGCTGGGGAAGAGCCACACTGCCGTCTGCAGCCTTCCCTTGGCTCCAAGAGGCAGGGTGGGGAAACCAGGGAGAACTGTACCTCCAAAGGCAACACTGCTGCTGTGAAGGAATGTAGCTGCCTGAAAGGGTCTTTTAAAAAATTAATTATTTAAACCAAGAAAAAATTGTATATATTTATGGTGTACAATATGATATTTTAATATATGTATACATTGTGGAATGAATAAATCAAGATATAATTATATCTCTTGGGGCTGGGGGGAGAGTGGGGAGATGTTGGTAAAAGGATACAAAGTTTCAGTTAGACAACAGGAATAAGTTTTGGAGATCTACTGTATGGCATGGTGATTACAGTTAACAATAATGTACTGTATACTTGAAAATTGCTAAGAGAGCAGATTTAAAATGTTCTCATTGTAAAAGTATCTTTATCTCTTCTGCAGGTCCTAGTCTGAAAGTCTTAGAGAGAATTCCTCTCCATTCTTCATTTAAAAATGTGATGTAATTGATACATACAAAATGCTTGATATTAATATATGTGAATCATATTTGTATCTCATTTCTACACATAAAATACTTAATATATATGTAAGTTATGAAGCCTAATAATAGAATAAGCACCTGTGAACCTACTGTCAACCTCCAGCAATAGAACACGACCGGTACCACTGATGCTTCCTGCACGATTGCCCCTCCCCAGGGGGTACCCTGCATGTCTCTCAGAGGTACCCACTATCGGGAACTTTTAAAAATCACTTCCTTGAATTTCCTTATAGTCTTCCCACAGATGAGTATCCCTAAACAATGCACTTTTTAGTTTTGCTTTTTTTTTTTTTGAGACAGAGTCTCGCTCTGTCGCCTGGGCTACAGTGCCGTGGCGTCAGCCTAGCTCACAGCAACCTCAACTCCTGGGCTC
>NW_012133970.1:419600-422110 GCF_000956105.1 Propithecus coquereli | reverse complement strand
TGGTTTTAATTTACCTTTCCCTGATTACCAAGGAGGTTGAACATTGTTTCATGTTTTTTGGTAATTCAGATTTCCTCTTCTGTGAAAGTCTTGTTCATATCTTTTGCCTGTTTTTCTTCTGGATTGCCTTTTTATGTGTTGGTATATAGAACTTAGTAGATTCCAAATGTCAGTTATATGAGTGCTAAAGATGTTCTTCCACTTTGTGGATTATTTTTCACTTTATGGTGTTTTTGGTGAACAGAGGCACTTCATTTCAACATAATTGAATTTATTACTCTTTTCTTTTATGGTCAGTGCTTTTTGTGTTTCCTTTTTTTTTATTTCAGCATATTATGGGGGTACGGATGTTTAGGTTATGTATGTTGCCCTGGCCCCCCCTCAAATCCGAGTTTCAAATATGTCCATCCTTCGGGTGGTGCGCATTGCACTCTTTGTGTATGCATATACCCGTCCCCCCTCCCCCATCTCTCTAATGACTACGGATGTTTTCTTGTCCTTTTTGGCCATTTGTATATTGCTTTTTGAGAAATGACTATTCAGATTCTTTGTCCATTTTAAAATTGGGTTATTTCTCTTTTATTATTGAGTTGTAAGAGTTCTCTACAAATTCTAGATACAAGTCCCATATCAGATATATGATTTGCAAACATTTCTTCCCATTCTATGGGTTGTCTTTCCACTTACTTAAGATATCACGTACAGTAGAAAAGTTTTTCATTTTGATGAAATCCAATTTATTTGTTTATCTTTTGTTGCTTGTGTTTTTGGTGTTGTACCTAAAACCATTGCCTAATACAAGGTCATGAAGATTTACACCTATGTTTTATTCTAAGAATTTTATAGTTTCAGCACTTACATTTAGGTCTTCAATGCATTTTGAGTTAATTTTTATATATGGTGTAAGGTAGAGGTCCAACTTCATTCTTTTGCATGTGGATAACCAGTTACTTAAGCACCATTTATGAAAAGACTATTCTTTCTTCACTGAATTGTCTTGGCACCCTGATTCAAAATCAATTGACCATAAATATGAGGGTTTATTTCTGGACTCTCAATTCTATTCTATTGTTCTATATGTCTATCTTTATGGTACAATAACACTGAATTGGTTTCTGTGGGTTTGTAGTAAGTTTTGAAATCTGTTAAGTAATAATGGCCTCATAGAATTGTTGGAAAGTATTCCCTCCTCTTCTATTTTTTGGAAGAATTTGGAAGGATTTCTTTTGATTCATCTTAAATATTTGGTAGAATTCACCAGTGAAGCCATCTTGTCTTGGGCCTTTCTTTGGTGTAGGTTTTTTGATAACTAATCCAATGTGTTTAATTATTGTAGACCTATTCAGATTTTCTATTTCTCCTTGAGTCTTGAGTATTGGCATTTTGTGACTTTCCAGGGATTTGTCCATTTCATCTAGGTGGTATAAGTTGTTTGCATACAATATTCATAGCATTCTGTTATAATACTTTTTATTTCTATAAAATCAGTAGTAATGTTTTCATTTCCATTTATGATTTTATTAATTTGAGTTGTCTCTTTTTTTCTTAGTCAATCCACCTAAAGGTTTGTTAACTTTGTTTATCTTGCCAAAGAACCAACTTTTAGTTTCATTTTTTTCTACTCTCTATTTCATTTATTTCTGGTTGAATCTTTGTTATTTCTTTTGTTTGCTTTGGGTTTAGTTTGTTTTTCTTTTTTGAGTGCCTTAAGGTGGAAGGTTAGGTTACTGATTTGAGATCTTCTTTTTAACATAGGAATTTATAGCTTCAAAATTCCCTCTGAGTACCACTTTAGCTGTATCCCATAAATTTTGGTGTGTTGTGTCTTCATTTTCATTCATCTGAAAGTATTTTCCAATTTCCTTTGTGATTTCTTCTTTGACCCATTGATTATTTAGGAATGTGTAGTTTAATTACTGCATATTTGTAAATTTCCCAAATTTCCTTCTGTTATTGATTTCTACTTTCATTCCATTGGATCAGAGAACATACTTTGTATAATTTCATTCCTTTTCTGTTTTACGGCCTGGCCTATGGGGCATTTTGGAGAATGTTCCATGTGCACTTGAGAAGAATGTATATTTTGTTTTTCATTGGAGTGTTCCATACAGGTATGTCAGGTCTAGGTAATTTATAGCATTGCTAAATTCTTCTATTCCCTTGAGCTTCTGCCTAGTTATTCTATCCATTATTGAAAGTGGAGTATGAAATTCTCAAATTATTGTTTGTCTATTTATTCCTTCTTTGTTCATTCTCTCAGCTATTGCATCATGTATTTGGGGGCTCTGTTGTGAGGTGCATATATGTTTATAATTGTTTTATCTTCCTAATGGATTGATCATTTTTATCATTATTAAATGTTTCTTTCATCTCTAGTAACTTTTTTTTTTTTTTTGAGACAGAGTCTCACTGTGTTGCCCAGGCTAGAGTGCCATGGCGTCATCCTCGCTCACAGCAACCTCAAACTCCTGGGCTCAAGCGATCCTCCTGCCTCAGCCTCCCGAGTAGCT
>NW_012133970.1:417927-418465 GCF_000956105.1 Propithecus coquereli | reverse complement strand
TGGCCATGCCTGCTTGGAATACTGCTTCCGTAACAATTTATACTGACTTACTGCCAGTGAAATAGAAATACTTTATATGGCTTTGTTGCCTCCGTTTCTTTTTGATATTATTGTTATACATACATAATATATACTAATATTTATATATGTTACAAACTTAACAATATATTGTTACAATTATCACTTTATGTAATTTTGTCTGTTATAAATACTGAGAGAAGAAAGGAGAGAGAATATATATTTTTAGTGTGTGTTGCACTAATATTCTTATTTACTCTTCCGGTTCTTTTCATTTTTTCCTGTGGATTTGAGTTACCATCTGGTGTCATTTCCTTATTCCAATATAGCTTTGCTTCCATCCCCTTCCTTTGTGCTGTTATGATTAAATATATTATATTTCTATATGTTTATAGTCCTAGCAATACAGTCATATTGTTCTATGCAATTTGTCTCATTTAATTCTCATAACTCCCATTGACAACTTCTTCCATCATCCATACCTTCCTATTTTAACTCTATTTTTTTTTTTTCCAATTTT
>NW_012133970.1:414944-416782 GCF_000956105.1 Propithecus coquereli | reverse complement strand
TTCTTCTTCTTCTTCTTCTTTTTTTTTTTTTTTTTTTACAATTTTCATTTCTTTATTGACATTCTATATTTGTTGAGATGTTGCCATCATACCTTCCTTAACTTATTTGACCATTGTTACTTTTAGTTCTTTGAACATACTTATAATAACTATTACGAAATCTTTGTCTGGCAAGTCTACTATATGGGCTCCTTCGAAGACAATTTCTATTGCATATTTTTTTATTCCCCTCTGGATGTGAGTCACACTTTCCTGGGGTTTTCTTTTTTTTTGCATGTCTCATAATTTTTTGTTGACACTTCAACATTTTGGATAATATATTATAGGAACTCTGGTTAGTGATTCCCCCACCCCACCCCAGGGGTGGTGGTGGTTGTTAATTGCTAGGTCATTTATTTGTTTAATGACTTGACTGAACTTACTCTGTGAAGTCTATCCTCCCTGCAGTGTGAAGTCACTGATGTCCCTGCTCAGATTTTTCCCTTGTTTTTTTCTTTTAGCCCAACTACTTAGGGGTCACTCCTGGGTTAGCACAAGCCCTTTATTGTCAAGGTTGTGTGTAAGCATCCTAAACCAGTTAGATTTTTACCCTTTATCATTAAGTGTTTATAGCTTAGAGGCTACTGTCACAGTTCAGGAGTTTATATTTTTTTGCTCCTTGTTCAACCAGGGACTAATAGTTTGGAGGTTTCCTCTCTGATGGCTCCTGAGAGGGTACAGCCTGGGGCATGAACACAGTCTTCTCGACTGCCAGGGAGGAGTGTGATTTTAATTTTAAGCCTGGCTTCCTAGGAGTCACTCCTGGGTCAGAGTAGCTTATTGTTCAGCCAGTGTTTAGTTAGAAGTTGTGTTTTTAAGCCCCTCACACCAGTTAAGCTTTTGGCCTGTGTTGATGGGTCAGTGTGCCGTTCAGGGAATGCTTTCAAGTCTGCCCCATGACCTACTCTGAGAGGGCGCACTCCTGGCACATGTGCACAACTTCTCAACTCCCAGAGTCAACTATGATACCAGGAGGCCTGTTCTTACTTCTGGCTGCTCTGCTATTTTACTTGTGTCATGGAGCTCCCAGTCAGTCTCCTCTTAATTGTTCTTCACCACAATTTCCATTTTTTTAAGAATACCAGGAGGCATGGAATTCTCCACTCTCTGTTCCAAATAAAGTCAGTCCCCTCAGGCAGAGCTAGGTGTTCTTCATCCTTGTGGCCTACCTTTCTTCCCTGGGCAGAACTCCTATGTCACTGCTCCAGAACTGCGGATAGCAATTCACTTTTTCATGAGTGATACTCTGCGTCTATGAGTGGCCACTGAAGGGTGGTGGCAGTCTCTGATCCTCTTGGATTGCCCCTCCTGGTGTGGAACCTCTGCCTTATGAGTAAGCTGGGGTGGGGGGTGATCAGGGCCTCAGTATTCTCAGTTTGTTGTGCTAGGGTAGAGCTTCTGCCCTATGAGAGGGAGCTGGATGGAGGAGGAGAAACCTGGCTCTTTTGGCCATACCTGCTTGGAATACTGCTTCTGTAACACAGGGCTGGGAGAAATGAGAAACACTAAAAGCCTGTCCCTCTCTGGGTGAAACCATAACCCCAGACTGGGATGTAGGGGGGAGTAGGAGCCCCTGTCATCTTGGCTATACCTACCCAGAGTAGTGTGTTTGGGGTAGAGCTTTTGTAAAACAGAGTTGGGGCAGTTGTGGTAAAAGAGTAGGTCATGACTCAAATGCCACAGACTATCATTGTTCTTTCTGAAATTTAGTAATTTTTCCTGAATGGATGTTTCTCCATTTGCTATATGCCCTTAGGACAATTTCCAGAGACTTTAATGATGGTTTTTTTTTTTTTTTT
>NW_012133970.1:409869-413124 GCF_000956105.1 Propithecus coquereli | reverse complement strand
TGACACTCTGTCTCAAAAAAAAAAAATTTTTTTTTTAATCTACTACATTTGTAGGACTATCCCCCTTTTCCAACAATGTGTTTTGGGTCTTACTTCTTTTTTTTCTTAATCAATATTTTCTGCGGTTTGTCAATTTGTTTATCTTTTTAAATACAGTAACTAATTCTTGGTTTTGATGATTTTCTCTACTTATATTTGTTTTATATTTTATTAATTTTTGCTCTTGTGTCTGTTATTTTCTTCCTTTTGCTTTCTTTGAATTTATTCTATTGTGCATTATCTAACAAGTTGAATGCTTAACTCATTAATTTTCAGCCTTTTTTAACATATTAATGTAAGGCTATAAACATTCCTCTAAACACCACGTTAGGTACAATGTCCAAGCTCATTTCTAAGTATTTTCTAATGTCCACTGGAATTTCTTTTTCACCCAAAGGGTTATTTAAGAAGTGTTTTAAAATTTCCAAAAGGTGTATTTTAAAGAAAAAGCTATGTATTTGAATTTATTTATATTGTGTTATTTTGTGCTATAGGTTCCATTTTTGCCGTATTTTGCTATGCTGTGTTTTTTGCTACTTTATTGACTTCTTTTGAATTAATTAAAGTTTATGTTTCCTCATTCCATTTCCTCTCTGTGGAAGATATTCATTCTTTTTTCTATTCTTTTAGTGACATTTTAGTTAAAATGTTTCAACATTTTAACATGCTTACTTAATTTAATAAAGTCCAGAGTTAATTAATATATTTAATCTCTTTTCAAACAATGTGGGGACCTTAGAATGCTTTGACTCTAATCATAGACAACATGAGCTGCTACTGTGAAGCCTTTAAATTCTGTGCTTTTTGTTTATCTTCTTTTAACCCCACAAGTTATGAATTATTATTTATTTATTTTTATTATCGGTACATAAAAGTTGTATATCTTTATATGGTACATGTGATGTTTTGATACAGGCATACAATGTGAATTAATCAAATCAGGGTAACTGGGGTATCCATCACCTCAGGCATTTATCATTGCTTTGTGTTAGGAACATCTCAATTCCACTCTTTCAGTTATTTTAACGTATACCCCAACTTACTGTTGATTGTAGTCACTTTGTTGTACTATCAAATATTGTTCATTCTATCGAACTATCTAACTATATTTTTGCACCCATTAACCATCCCCACTTTATCCTCCCTTCTCCGCTACCCTTCTCAGCCTCTGGTAACCATCATTCTATTAATACTCTCTGTCTCTATGAGATCAATTGTTTTTAATATTTAGCTACCACATATGAGTGAGAACATGCAAGATTTGTCTTTCTGTGCTTGGCTTATTTCTCTTAACATGATGTCCTCCAGTTCCATTCATGTCATTGCAAATAGCAGAATTTCATTCTTTTTGTGGCTATGTAATATTCCCTTGTGTATATGTACCACAATTTCTTCACCCATTCATGCATTGATGAACACTTAGGTAGATTCCAAATCTTGGCTATTATGAATACTGCTGCAATAAACATGGGAGTGCAGGTATCTTCTCAATATACTGAATTTCCTCCTTTGGATATACAGAGTCCCACTGTTGGGTCATATGGGAGTTCTATTTTTAGTTTTTTGAAGAACCTCCATACTGTAATCCACAGTGGTTGTGCTGATTCCCACCAACAGTGTGTGAGGGTTCCCCTTTCTCCACATCCTCACCAGCATTTGTTATTGCCTGTCATTTTGATAAAAGCCATTTTAACTGGGGTGAGATGATATCTCATTGTAGTTTTAATTTGCATTTCTCTGGTGACTAATGATATTGAGCATTTTTTCATGTACCTGTTGGCCTTTGTATGTCTTCTTTTGAGAAACATCTATTCATATCCTTTGTCCTTTTTTTTTTTTTTTTGAGACAGGGTCTTGCTTTGCTGCCCAGGCTAGAGTGCTGTGGCACAATCATAGCTCACAGCAACCTCAAACTCCTGGGCTCAAGTGATCCCCCTGCCTCAGCCTCCCGAGTAGCTGAGACTACAGGTGTGTGCCATCACACCTGGCTAAACTTTGCCCATTTTTAAATCAGATTATTTGATTTTTTCCTATTGAGTTGTTGAAGCTCCTTATATATTCCAGTTATAATCCCTTGTCAGATGGGTAGTTTGCAAGTATTTTCTCCCATTCTGTGGGTTGTCTCTTTACTTTGTTGATTGTTTCCTTTGTTCTGCAGAAGCTTTTTAGCTTGATTTGTCCAATTTTGCTTTGGTTGCTTGTGCTTTGGGGGTTTTACTTTGGTTGCCCAGACCAACGTCTGAAGCGTTTCCCCAATGTTTTCTTTTAGTAGCTTTGGAGTTTCAGGTCTTAGATTTAAGTCTTTAATCCATTTTTTTTATTCAGTCTCCATAAAGACTCAAAAATTGCCAATGCTGACTATATTTCAAGTCATCATGGTTCGATATTGGGGCGAGTTTTCAATTAACAATAATTGCGCCTGGGATAAACCTCACTGGCTACGATACTGCCACTGCACAAAGCTAATCCATTTTGATTTGATTTTTGTATGTGGCAAGAGATAAGGTTCTAGTTTCATTCTTCTGCATGTGGATATCCAGATTCCACAGCACTATTTATTGAAGAGACTGTCCTTTCCCCAATGTGTTCTCTTTTTATTTTTGTATTTCAGATTATTACAGGGATACAAATGCTTTGTTTACATATATTGCCTCTGCACTGCCTGAGTCATCCAATAAATGTTCTTGGCACCTTTGTCGAAGATAAGTTCACTATAGATGTATGGATTTATTTCTGGGTTCTCTATGCTGTTCCACTGATTTACATGTCTATTTTAATGCCAGAACCATGCTGTTTTGATTACTACAGCTCTGTAGTAAAATTTGAAGTCAGGTAATGTGATTCCTCCAGTTTTGTTCTTTTTGCTCAGGATGGCTTTCACTATTCTGGGTCTTTTGTGGTTCCGTATAAATTGTAGGATTATCTTTTCTATTTCTGTGAAGAATGTCATTGGCATTTTGATGGGGATTGCACTGAATCTGTAGATTGCTTTGGGTAGTATGGATATTTATGCAATATTGATTCTTCCAATCCATCAGCATGGAATATCTTTCCATTGTTTTGTGTCCTCTTCAACTTCATTATAGAGATCTTTCATTTCTTTGGTTAAGTTTATTGCTAGGTATTTTATTTGTAGCTACTGTAAATGGGATTACTTTCTTGGTTTCTGTTCAGATTGTTTACTGTTGGCATATAGAAATGCTAGTGATTTTTTTT
>NW_012133970.1:408263-409819 GCF_000956105.1 Propithecus coquereli | reverse complement strand
CAAACTCCTGAGCTCAAACAATCCGCCCGCCTCGGCCTCCCAGAGTGCTAGGATTACAGGCGTGAGCCACTGCGCCCGGCCTAATGATGGTTTTTTAAAAATAATTATCACCAGTTATATTGTTGTTTTGGAGTGTGCCTTCAGAGATCCTCTCTCTGCCATTCTGGATGTCTAACCCAACTTCATCTTTTACATGGATTATCAAAACACGCCCCTGACTGGTCTCCCCGTTTTCACTCTTGCCCTTCTGAAGTCTATTCTAATGTGGCAGCCAGAGTGATCACATTAAATGTAAGTCAGATTATGTCTCCAGTCTGCTCAAAACTCTCTAATGGCTTCCATTTTTTTTTTGTCAGAGTAAAAACCAAAGTTCTTAGAATGGTCTATAAGGCCCTATGCCTCTGTTAAATCTCTGATCTCATCATCTACTTCTCTTCCTCTTATTCATTCTGCTCCAGACACGTTGTCCTCCTTGCTGTCGATCCAACAAGTCAAGCATTCTCCCAATACTGCCCTTGTGTGGCTTTGGTATTAAGGTTATACTAGTTCTATTGAATGAGCTGGGAAATGTTCCATTTTTCCCCCTACTGTTTGGAAGACCTTTTATAAGACTGGAATTAATTCTTCCTTAACTATTTGGGAAAACCATCTAGACTTAGTATTCTCCTTGTGGAAATATTTTTAATTACTGACTGAATTTCTTTAATGGTTATATAACTAATCATTTTTTTCTTCTTGCATCAGTTTCGGTAGTTAACTTTTTCTAGGAATTTTTCCATTTGGTCTACATTTTAAAATTTATTGACATGAAGTGATTCAAAATACAGTAGTCCTCCTTACCCTTGGTTTTGCTTTCCATGGTTTCAGTTACCTGTGGTCAACCATGGCCTGAAAATATTAAATGGAAAATTCCAAAAATAAACAATTCATAAGATTTAAATTGTGTGCCATTCTCAGTAATGCGATGAAATCCTGAGCCATCCTGCACCCTTCCAGTTCACCATACCCAGGCTGTGAATTATCCTTTTGTCCAGTGTATCCACACTAATTAGGTACCTCCTGTTAGTCAGTTATTAGCTATCTTGGTTATCAGATTGGTATTATCCACAGTTTCAGGCATCCACTGGGGGTTTTGGAACATATCGTCCAGGATAAAGGGGGACTACTGTATTACTTACTAAAATTTTGCCTTTTTTTTTCTGTTTTTTTCTTTTTCTTTTTTGTTTTTCTTTTTTACTTACTAAAATTTTAATCAGGCCAGGTGCGGTGGCTCATGCCTGTAATCCTAGCACTCTAGGAGGCCGAGGCGGGCAGATTGTTTGAGCTCAGAAGTTCGAGACCAGCCTGAGCAAGAGTGAGACCCCGTCTCTTACTAAAAATTAGAAAGAAATTAATCGGACAACTAAAAATATAAAGAAAAACTTAGCCGGGCATGGTGGCGCATGCCTGTAGTCCCAGCTACTCGGGAGGCTGAGGCAGGAGGATCGCCTGAGCCCAGGAGTTTGAAGTTGCTGTGAGCTGGGCTGACGCCACGGCACTCTAGCCCGGGCAACACA
>NW_012133970.1:390064-404595 GCF_000956105.1 Propithecus coquereli | reverse complement strand
GCCCACCTCGGCCTCCCAGAGTGCTAGGATTACAGGCGTGAGCCACCGCGCCCGGCCTGCTAGTGATTTTTGTATGTTGATTTTGTATCCAGAAACTTTACTGAATTTCTTTATCAGTTCTAATAAATTTTTTGTGAAGTCTTTAGGTTTCTCTAAATATAAGATTGTATCATCTGCAAACAAGGATAATTTGACTTCTTCCTTTCCAATTTGGATGCCCTTTATTTCTTTCTCTTGTCTGATGGCTCTAGCTAGAACTTCCAGTACTATGTTGAATAACAATGGTGAAAGTGGACATCCTTGTCTTATTCCAGATCTTAGAGGAGAGGCTTTCAGTTTTTCCCCATTCAGTATGATACTAGCTGTGGGTATGTCACATATGGCTTTTATCATGTTGAGTTAAGTTCCTTTTGTACCCAGTTTTTTTGAGAGTTTTTATCATTAAATCGTGTTAAATTTTATCAAATGCTTTTTCAGCTTCTGTTGAAATGATTATATAGTTTTTGTCCTTTGTTGATATGATGTATCACATTGATTGACTTGAGTATGTTGAGCCATCTTTGAATCCCTGGGATGAATCCCACCTGATCATGATGAATAATCTTTTTAAAGTGTTGTTGAATTTGGTTTGCTAGTATCTTATTGAGGATTTTTGCATCTATGTTCATCAGAGATATTGGCCTATAGCTTTCCTTGTTTTGTCTTATAAATTATTAATATTACTCACACGTTTTACTTTTTGTCCTACTAGGGGTCCTTTCTTGTATCTCAGAATTTGCTTTTAGGATAATTTATTTAGTGGGGAAGTATTTATGGTAAACTCCTTAAATTTTTTAATATTAAAATGCTTTTATTTTGCCTTTATTCTCCAAAGATAGTTTCACAGAATATATAATTCTAGGGTGAAAATGATTTTCTCTCAGCACTTTCAATATCATATTGTAATCCAGCTTCTGTGTTTGCTTATTGAGAAGTCAGCTATCAGTCTAAATTGTTCTTTTGTTGATGATCTGCTTTTCTTTCTAGCTTGTTTTAAGATTTTGTCTTTGTCTTTAGTGTCCTCTACTATGATGTACGTAGACACTAATTTCTTTTTTATTTATCTTGTCTGAAATTTCTTAAGCTTCCTGAATCTGTGGATTATTTGGTTTGAAAATTCTGGAAAACTTTCAGCCACAATTTATTTGAATGTTTCTCTTTCCTTTCTATTATTTCTTTCTAGAACTCTAAAGAGATAAATGTTGGACCTCTTTGCTCTATTATCCATGTCTCTTAACCACTCCTATTTTTTCCATCTCTTTGTACCTCTGTGCTTTATTCTGTGTGATTTTTTTCAGACCTATCTTTCAGTTTACTAATTTCTTTTCAACTGATATATAAACTCTTCATTGAGGCTTTTATTTTATTATTATTATATTTTAATTTTTTTCTTTAACCCATCCCAGCTCCTGTGTATTTTTTTTTTTTTACTTTTTTTTCCATTGAGGCTTTTAATGTCAATTATTTTTCATTTGTAGGTATTCTATTTAGTTCTTTTTCAAACCTACCAGGTCATTTTGATAGTTTCTTGCTCTTTGCTCTATGGTTTCTTTCTTTCTTTTCTTTTCTTTCTTTCTTTTTCTTTCCTCTTCTCTTCTCTTTTCTTTTTTCTTTTCTTTTCTTTTCTTGCTTGACAGAGTCTCACTCTGCACCCTGGGTAGAGTGCAGTGGTGTCATCATAGCTCACTGCAACCTCAAACTCCTGGGCTCAGTGATTTTCCTGCCTCAGCTTCCCAAGTAGCTGGGACTATAGGCACATGTGACCATGCCTGCTATTTTTTTAAATTTTAGTAGAGACGGGGTCTTACTCTTTCTCAAGTTGGTCTTGGACTCCTGAGCTCAAGCAATCCTCCCACCTCGGCCTCCCGAAGTGTTAGGATTATAGGTGTTAGCCACCATGCCCAGCCTGTATTCTTTTATTTGTTTAAATATATTTAACATACCTATTTTATATTCTGTATATGATAATTTCAATACTTAAAATCTTTGTGGGCTTGGTTATATTTTATCTTTTTTTCCCAGTTGACTTTTTTCTTGTAGTTAGTTTTCTTGTGTAAATTGTGATTTTTGATTATGAAGTAATGCTTGTCAGAACTCTCTGTGGGATTTCCATGAGGTCTAGGAATATGGGTACATTTTGCCATGAAGATTTCTGTCTGATTTTCTCTGGCATTACAGATTTAGGTCCCCTCTAAATTAAAATTCTTGGCTTCTGGCTTTTTAGACCATTTCTATAACATATATTCAGGCTCCTACCCAGTTGCAGGCTGGTGCCACAAAATTTCAGGGAGATTTTTCAGTTTTTGTTTTTAAGTTTATCCAAAGCTAAAGCTAAGAAAAGGAATTTTCCTTGCTGTCTGTCCATTCCTCCCAGTTCTGGGCCTGTGCTATCTGATACAGTAACCCCTAGCCACATGTAGCTAGGGATTACTTTAATTTTAACTTTAAGCTTAAATTTAAATTAATTAAAATAAAATTTAAAAATCCAGTTCTTCAGTTTCACTAGCCACATTTAAGTGCTTGAAAGCCATATGTGGCTATTGGCTACTGTATAGGACAGTGCAGATATGGAACATTTCCATAATAAGTTTTATTGGATAGTGTTGCTCTAGAGCATCTGAAACTACATAGTCCCACAGGTGTGTGGTGGCTTCAGAGCTAGGTTACACCCTCGCACAAACTTTTGTAAATCTGTGTCTGAAGTCTGCATTCTACAAGGACCATGTGGTAGACAGAATAATGACTCTCCAAAGATGTCTAAATCCTAATTCCCAAAACTTATAAATAAGCTATTTTACGTGGTAAAAAAAATATTTTGCAGATGTTATTAAGATTCTTGAGGTAGGGAGATTATCCTGGATTATATGAGTTAGCTCAGTGTAATCACAAGGATCTTCATCGGGAAGCAAGAAAGACACAGTCAAAAAGGCAGTGTGAGCCGGGTGTGGTGGCTCACGCCTATAATCCTAGCACTTTGGGAGGCTGAGGGGGGAGGATCGTTTGAAGTCAGAAGTTCGAGACCAGTCTGAGCAAGAGCGAGACCCCGTCTCTACTAAAAATAGAAAAATTAGCCGGACGTCATGGCATTCACTTGTAGCTACTTGGGACGTTGAGACTGGAGGATCTCTTGAGCCCAGGGGTGTGAGGTTGCAGGGAGCTATGATGATGCCACTGCACTCTACCCAGGGCAACTGAGTGAGATTCTGTCTCAAAAAAAAAAAAAAAAAAGGCAGTGTGGTGACAGAAGCAGAGTTGGAGTGATGCATTTTGAAAATGGAAAAGGAGTCTTGAGCAAAGGAATGCAAGAGGCCTCTAGAATCTGTAAAAGGCAAGGAAATTGATTATTTCCTAGAGCCTCCAGAAGAAATGTAGTCTTGTGGACCCATTTTAGACATCTGACATCCAGAACTATAAAAGAATAAACTTGTGTTGTTTTAAGCTACTAAGTATGTGGTGCTTTGTTACAGTAGCAATAAGAAACTAATACAAACCATGAAAGTGGGCAATTAAGAAAGTCTCTGTTTTAATATACCAGAAACCTATGGCTGCCCAATATCATTGAGCTATCATTCTTATATCTCATTTCCCCTTCTTACATTTCTATTTGGCTCTGAGGGTCCAGGGCCTACGGCAAGCAGAAACTTTAGAAGAGCAAATGATAGGGGAACCTACACTTTCATTCATTTGCTGATAAATATAATATAAATATACACTGAGTGCTTATTATGCCCCAAGCACTCTTCTACGTGCTTAACATACATCAGTGAATAAGAGAGAAAAACTCCTGCCCTGAAGAATCTTGCATTCTAGAGGAGGGATCAAATTGATAAATAATAAACCTAATAAGTATGTAAATTATACAGTATATTAGAAGGTAATTAGTGATATGGGTGAAAAAAATCGCAAAAGGGTGATTGGGAGTGGCCAGCGAAGGGGGAATGGGCAGTGGTAGGATTACATATGGTGGTCAGGGTAAATCTCATTGAGAAAATATCAACTGAGCAAAGACTTGAAGGAAATGAGGAAGCTACTTATGTCAACATCTGGGAAAAGCATTCTAAGCAGAGAAAACATCCAATGTAAAATATGAAAGTGGGGGTGTGCCTGGTACATTCCAGAAACAGCAAGTAGGGCAGTGTGGAGGACAGAGTAGTAGGAAATGAGGTTAGAAAAGTGATAGGAGGCAGATCATGTAGGGCCTTGTAGGCCACTGCAAGGACTTAAGCTTGGTATTAAGGAGGACCCCTGAGTTTTAGAGCATACAAGAATACAATTAGCATAACACTCAGAATACAGAGGAAGAGATATAGCTATTAGAGAATGGATGAATTTTTAGATGCTAAGTGGTAAGCTGACTTTCTTCTGTGTACCCACATTTTTACATCCATTTGCTTCCTGGACTTTTCTACTTGTATATTGGTAACTCAAACTCAAATTGCCCTAAAAGAAACTCAAAATCTTTTCCCCTTCCTCCTTTTCTGTTCCCTGTCCCAGTTAACGGTATCCCAAGTCAGAGATCTTGGAGTCATCTCCTGGTTCTGTTTTCTTCTGTTCCACTATGTCTACCTAGACTCCAAGTCCTGTCAGTTTTACTTTAGAGATGTCCTGTTCTCTGTTCCCTCTGCCTTCATCTTGGTTCAAGCATTCATCTCTCACTGGACCATTGTAATCACCTCCATGAGTCTACAACCTACCAACTTCACTGCAGCTGCCACAGTGCCAAAACTGATCAAGTTACTCCCTCTTTTAAAGATCTCTACTGGCTCCCTACTGCTTATAGAATCTTGTCCCAATCTCTCCCTTGAGCCTCATTTTCCAATATCCTTCTCTACCTTCTCCATGCTCCAGCCATCCTGAACTTCATACTGTAATCCAAGCACATTCTGACCTATCACACGTACCTGAAAAACCCACACATGATAGCCATTATTTTCACATAACAACAGGTCCTTTGTCCAAGAATGCCTTTACTCCTTTCTTCAGTTGGAAAAACACTTAAAAACCCTTCTAGTCAATTCAAGTGCCTCTTCCTGTGTGAAGTCTTTCTCAATTCCCTCAATAGGGTTTTTACTACTTTCTATGTACACCTCTAGCATTCTGTATATATAATCTCTGTAACACTTAATACAATGTATTGTGATTATTTGATTATAGGCCTGTCTCTCCCATCAGACTGTAAGCTCCTTAAGGGCAGGGACCATGTCCTACTGATTTTTTTCCTCCCTTGTGGCTAGCACAATGCCAAGCCCAAAGGAAATACTCAATCTTTATTTGTTGAAATAATGAATGAATGACTGAAATGATTCAGGATCAATATCTAACTGTGCTAGTCAAGAAAAAAGAATAGAAGGGACAGAATTTGAAGCACAAGACAGCTGCCGTAAACACTCAGAGGAGGGAGGGGTAGCTCTGACTTTACTGAGCTACAAAAAGGCAAAAGATTGAAGGTGTGGGTTTGGTTACAATGGGAGACGAGAGTAAACAGGAAGGGCTGGGTGGAGCTAGTTGAGGAAGTGCTGTGAAGTCACTGCCCAAAATTTAGATTTCCATTTCAATGAGTAGGGAGTTGCTGAAGGATTTAGAAACTACAGTTGCCATGAAGCCCTAAAAAATGGCCTGTACTGCAAAGCTCGAAGGAGGCAGGGAGGCCAGCCAGAAAGCAGTCACAATAACCCAAAGCTGATTGGGCATGGCAAGCCAAGGCAGGATATTTGGGGAGGTGCACCACTGGATTTGGTGAATGACTGCATATGGGAGAAGATACAAAAGTAGTGAGAACTGCTGAAGATTATGAAAGGTAGAGTAGGTGCAGAGAAAGAAGATGAGACCAGTGGTTAGGAAATCAGGGTTCAATCACAGTACAAAAATTACCTCTTATCAACCTGGCCTCTCTGTGCCTTAATTTTCCTAAGAAGTAAAACAAAGAGGTTCCACATTCAAATGATTCACAAATCTGTCAATTCTACCTCAAAAATATTTCTTGAATCACACTCTCCATCTTCCCTGCCACCACCCTAGTCCAGGTCCCCATCCGTTCCCACCTGGACCACTAGACCAGCCTATACAGTGGTCTCGGTGCATCCTCTCTTGTCCCAGTACAATACAGTCTCCACACAGTAGTCAGCATCATCTTTAAAAAATGTCAATTAGATTATATTACTCCTCTGCTTAAAAATTCTTTGGCTCCCACTGCACTTAGGGTCAGATCCACACTCCTTAACCTGGCCTACAAGGGTCCCACATGATGACGCTGCTGCCTGCCTCTCTGACCCCATCCCACCCTACTCTCCTCTCACTCAATACACTCTAGTCACATTGGCATTTTTGCCTTTCCTTGACCATGGCCAGCTCTTTCCCACCTTTTTACATGCTGTTCCCTCTGCCTGGAATGCAGCTCTCTGTCTGGTAGGGTTCTTCACATCTTTCATACTTCAAACCTAGAGTTGACCCCCTCAGACAGGTCAGTCCTGACCTCTGTGTGATCTGTTTATTTTCTTCTTAGCATTTATCACAATCTATACTTATTTTAATGTGTGTTTAATGTTAACATCCCATTAGATTACAAGTTCTAAAAGGTGGGGACCATCAGTCTCACTGTTGTATCTCTAGTATCCAGCACCTACTGAGAGGTCAACAAACATTTGTGAGTGAATGAATAAATGAATGAAAGAGGCAATGGAAGCAGAGTCCACCAAAAATGGAGTAGTGAAGAGAGAGGAAGGAAAAGAGATTTTAAAAAGGGTTCCATTGAATTCTGAGAATAGCATATCTAGTTTCACTCAACTTGTAGTATAAAATATTAATGGGAGTTGCAAACAGTAGACATAGGACTCAGGCTCCAAATCAGGGAGAATCTCAGAAACTGGGGCCAATGGAATTCAGTTCAATTCACCAGAAATTTGTTGAGCGTTTCCTATATAACAGGCTCTATGCTGGGCACCTGCTATGGGGAATATAAAGATGAACAAGTTTATACTTCAAGAAACCAGAAATAGAAGATAAGAATGTACAAATGATAATAAAAGGCAGAATTTAATCAAACAAAGGGCTCTGGGGATTCAGAGGAAGGGGTTTAGGGAAGGCTTCAAGGAAAGTTACTCTGATCCTAAAATTAACAAGTTTCAGTCCGCAATGAAATAAGAACACAGACAGTCCCTTGTGTTCTTCCCCCCAAAATACTTCTTAAGAATAGGATGGAAAGCAAAATATTTTTGAAGATGACTTTTGAGGTGCTGAATTAGAGGGAAAATAACTAGGCTTGGGAGTTTTGGTTCTGCCACTCACTATTTGGGAAACCTTGGACACTTTGCTCATTTCTTTTTACAAATGGTTATTGATGGCCTACTATGTGCCTGGCCCTGTGTGTGTGTGTGTGTGTGTGTGTGTGTGTGTGTATGTACAATTTTATTGAATCATTTATTTTTTTCTAAGTTTCAGTTTTCTCATCTCCCTTGAAATTCAGCAGTCTAGATTTCTGGCTCCCAATTGGTGCTGAGTGCAGGCTTGCAGGTATTCCTTTCTTATGTTGCCCAGGCTGAATGCAGTGGCTACACTGTGGTCTTGAACTCCTGGCCTCAAACGATCCTTCTGCCTCAACCTCCTGAGTAGCTGGGACTACAGGAACACACCACCACACCCAGCAGGCTTGCAGGTTTTCCTTCCTGCCTAAAGGTAGCACCCATGTTTCTGCACTAGAGCAACAGACTGACTTTTGGTAATATCCTCCAGGCACTTTGGATAGTGTTTTTAGGAGAGTGCACTTAGAATGCATTTTGGCTATTTATGAGATGGGGAAAATGGATGAGTAAGTTTAAGAAATGAAGCATAAGGTTTTTTTTTTTTGGCACCATTGGATTAGCAAATTTTGAAGTGGTGAATAATGGGCCCTGCCTGCCATGGTAACTCATTGTATATTGGGAAATGGAGATATTAAGGCGTCAAGAAATGACCACACTAAATTGTTACTAATGTTAAGATAAACTGTAATGTGGGAAATTGTAACATGACTGTCTCGAGGTAATCCTGTAAAGACAGATGCTTCAGATGACTGGCAAAGTGAGCGGAGTGGAGAACAGAAAATCTGTCAGTGTGTCCCCAGGAATGATCATGGAGAGGGTTGTCTATTACTAGATGATGGCTTCTTTGCTTCTTTAGACAGAACTATTCCTAGTATGGAGAAGGGCAATTTATCAGGTACCTAAGTTTGATTAAAAAACAATCTCTGGAGAATATCCAAGTCCTTTTGTTCTAATTGTGTGCTTGCCAAGCAGCCTTCTGGTTTGTAAATGGTTCCTTGACTGCAATGACCTGCCAGCCAGGAGGGTCTTATGCAGATGCTGAAAGCCCTGTCTTGCCAAATACACTGCTCACTATAATGACCTCCTTGAGGTCTTCTTTATAATCAGTCTCTGTGATTTTGGCAGCATGGATTCACTCCTCAGAGACTCCTCAACCCATGATGGGACTGAGAATGGGAGAGAAACGTATAGTGGCAAAATTACAGAGCGGACTGGCCTGGGGTATCTTCAAGCATGGCTCTCCTATGAGGTGTGGCCTGAAGCAGCCACTGGCTTTACCCATTAAATTATAGCAATAATAATCCCTTACATTTGTTCAGTGCTTTTAACTTTCAAAGCACTTTCATATATATTATGTAATTTTATCATTTTATCTATTATACCTTCTTTAGTTCATAAAAATACATTTGTAGAGCAGTGGCAAAGACATCAAAAGAAGCAGTAACTTCTTTACAAAGCAGTAACATTGTCAATGTGTTGAAAAAATCTGTCTATGATGGGGCCTTGGCAAAATAAATCAAACTAAGGAAACAAATGTAGTCAGAGTCTAGACTGCAATAAGGTGATCCCAGCATTTGGAGATAGGCTTAGAATAATTGTGGGAGTGAAATAACACAAAGGCCTGGTTGTAGATGTATTGCTGATGGAGACTTGGGAAATACCCCAGTGTAATAATCAAGGTGATCAGGGCATATCTGCAGGACTGGAATGTGCTCAAAGTTGCAATCTAATCAACTTACTATAAGCTGTGTGAAGAATAATGTGTTAAGGAAAGGTAGTGTACAAGTTATTTGAAAAAGAATTAGATAGTAAACATATGTTACTGTTTATCTAACACCTCCCACCCCCAATGTGTAGAGTGGTGGGGAGGGATGGGAGAGGGAGGTGTGTCCATTTGCACAGTGGCTGGAAAGCAGATGGTGTTGGGTAGACCATGTATACGATGGACACAAACATCGTGGTTCCTAAGGATATAGGCTCGATTATGAAGCAGGCTTCTCTATGCATGGGCTTCACCACTGCACTTCCTTCACTCTAACTCCATGCTCATCAAGTAACTTTCTGACTTGCTATTTCAGTTTCCTAGGTTCCTTGATCCTGGGAAAGAAATACACTTAGAGGAGATAAGACTGTTGTGTGGTTACCTGACAGGTGTATCTGTAAATTAATATAATTGCAATATGTTTTATATGCGTCTTCCCCTCCATTTTTTTTCATTTTGAAAACTTTCAAATCTACAGAAAAGCTGCAAAAACACTACAACAGTACAAAATTTCCACTTACTGTCAAACTAAATTTACCAATTTGCTGATGGATATCCAACTGCTTCAACACCATTTATTGAAAAGGCTGTCTTTCCTCCATTGAATTGCTTTTGGACCTTAGTCAAAAATCAGTTGGCCATATTTGTGTGGGTCTATTTCTGGGATCTCTCTTCTGTTTCTTTGATGTGTCTATTCCTTTGCCAGTACCACATAGTCTTGATTACTGTGGCTATATATTAAGTCTTAAAATTGGTAGAGTGATTCCTCCCACTTCATCGTTATTTTATGAAATTGTTTTAGCTATTCCAGTTCCTTTGTTTTTCCATATGAATTTTACTATAATCTTGTCCATATCTTCAAAAAATCATGCTGGGATTTTGATAACAATTGTGTTAAATCTGTATATAAATTTGGAGAGAATTGACATTTTTACTATGTTGAGTTTCAATCCATGAACACGGTGTGTCTCTCCATGTAGTTAGATCTTCTTTGATTTTTCATCAGTGTTTTGTAGTTTTCAGCATACAAATCTAGTACATGTTTTGCGAGATTTATACCTAAGTATTTCATTTTTTTAAACCAATTGTAAATAGCACTGTATTTAAAATTTTGATTTCCATGTGTTAATTGGTAGCACATAGAAATATGTTCATTTATAGTATACAGAATTGATTTTTGTATGTTGATATTGTATCCTGCAACCTTGATGAACTAATTTATTAGTTGTAGGAGGTTTTTGTATTAAATAGCTTCCTTGAGATTTTCTATGTACGTAATCATGTCATTTGCAAATAAGGACAGTTTTATTTCTTCCTTTCTGTTTTGTATGTTCCTGAGATGCTGCCTGCTGTGTCTTTCAGATATGAAAAGCTGACAGCAGAGACACTGGTCTTTTTTTTGGTAGTATATTTGTCTGGTTTTGGTATCAGGATAAGACTGGCTCAGTAAAGTGAGTTAGGAGGTATTTCCTCCTCATCTATTTTCTGGAAGATTGTGTAGAATTAGTGTGAATTCTTCTCTAAACATTTGGTAGAATTCTCCAATGAAACCATCTAGGCTTGGAGAATTCATTTATTGGGGAATTTTTAAATTACAAATTCAATGACCTTAATTGCTATAGGGCTATTCAAGTTATTTCATATTTTGTGAGTTGTGGTAGTTTGTGATTTTGAGGAATTAGTCCATTTCATCTAAGGTTTCAGGTTTATGTATTTAAAGTTGTTTGTTGTATTTTGTTAGTATTCGTTTGATGTCTGCAGAGGCTATGGTGATATTCCATTTCATTCCTGATATTGGTAATTTGTATCCTCTCTGTTTTTTTGTCAGTCTTGCAAGAGATTTGTCAATTTTATTGATTTTTTTTTTTTTTTGAGACAGAGTCTCACTCTGTTGCCCAGGCTAGAGTGCCGTGGCATCAGCCTAGCTCACAGCAACCTCAAACTCCTGGGCTCAAGCAATCCTCCTGCCTCAGCCCCCCGAGTACCTGGGACTACAGGCATGCGCCACCATGCCCGGCTAATTTTTTCTATATATTTTTAGTTGTCCAGCTAATTTCTTTCTATTTTTAGTAGAGACGGGGTCTCACTCTTACTCAGGCTGGTCTTGAACTCCTGACCTCAAGTGATCCTCCCGCCTCGGCCTCCCAGAGTGCTAGGATTACAGTTGTGAGCCACTGCACCTAGCTTTTATAGATGTTTTCAAAGAACAAACTTTTTGTTGCATTGAGCTTCTCTATTATTCTGTTTTCAGTTTCATTCAATTCTGTTCTCTATTATTTCCTTCCTTCTACTTGCTTTGTGTTTATTCAGTTCTTTTTCTTGCTTGTTAAGGTGGCAGCTTAATGCTGCTTTGAACACTGGTGTACAAGTATCTTTTTGAGTCCTTGTTTTCAATTCTTTTGGGTATATAACTAGGAGTGGAATTTCTGGGTCATATGGTATTTAAATATTTAACTTCGTGAGGAACTGCCAAACTGTTTTCCACAGTGGCCGTGGAATTTTACATTTTCAGCAGCAATGTCTGATAATTCCGATTTCTCTACATCCTTGATAACACTTGTTATTTCCCACTTTTTAAATTATAGCCATCTTAGTAGGTGTGAAGTGGTAATTCATTGTGGTTTTGATTTACATTTCCCTAATGACTAATGATGTTGAGCATCTTTACATGTCTATTTAATTCCTTTGCCAATTTTTAAAATGGGTTGTTTATTTTTTTGTTGCTGAGTTGTAGGAGTTCTTTATGTATTATGGATATTAAACCCTTATCAGATATAATTTGAGAATATCTTCTTCCATCCTGTAGGTTATCTTTTCACTTTCTTGAAAATATCTTTTGCAGCACAAAAATTTAAAATTTTGATGAAGTCCAATTTATCTACTGTTTTCTTTTGTTGTTTGTGTTTTTCGTGTCATATCCAAGAATCCATTGTCAAATCAAAGGTCATAAAAATTTATTTTATGTTTTCTTCTAAGATTTTTATGGTTTTAGTTCTTATAGATTGTTGATTCATTTTCAATTTATTTTTACATATGGGGTGAGGTAAGGGTCCAACTTCATTCTCTCATATGTAGATATCCCACTGTCCAAGAATCATTTGTTGAAGAGGTAATTCTTTTCCCATTGAATGGACTTGACACCCTTGTAAAAAAACAATTGGCTATAGATGTATGGGTTTATTTCTGAACTTACAATTCTATTTCATTGGTCTATATGCCCGTCCTCATGCCCATACCACACTGTTTTGATTACTATAGCTTTGTAGAATACTTGCCTGGCAGGGGAGATATCATGATCGTTATAGCTTTGTAGTGAGTTTTGAAATTGGGAAATGTGAGACCCTAACTCTGTCCTTTCTTAAGACTATCTTGGTTATTGGATTTCTTGAAATTCTATATGAATTTGAGAATTGGTTTTTCCATTTGTGCAAAAAAGGGTGTTGGGATTTTGATAGGGATTATATTGACTATGGAGGCTGCTTTGTTGGGAGGTAATATCAACACCTTAACAATATTGTCTTCCAATCCATGAACATGAGATGTCTTTCCATTTGTTTAGATCTTCTTTAATTTCATTCCATTTTAAGGCTGAATCATATTCCATTGTATGGCTATACCACATTTTGTTTATCCATTCATCTGTTGATAGATATTTGGGTTGTTTCTACCTTTTGACTATTTTGCATGATGCTGTAATTAACATTGATATACAAGTATCCACTTTTGATTCTTTTGGCTATATAACTTGAAGTGGAATTGCTGGATCACATGTTAATTCTATGTTTAACTTTTTGAGAAATTGCAAACCTGTTTTCTACAGAAGCTTCACCATTTTATATCCTCACCAGCAATGCACAGGGTACCAATTTCTCCACATCCTCACCAACAGTTGTTATTTTCCATTTTTTTTGACAACGGACATCCTAATGGGTGTGAAATCCTAATGGGTGTGAAATAGTATCTCGTTGCGGTTTCTAACCATTTTTAAGTTGACTTTTTCTTGATTTGGCATTCATTTAGTTGCTGTAAAACTTTGACTGTTTTCCAGAGTTCCAACAAAATTGTTTCTGATGGTTTCTGCTGGTTTTTTATGTTTCTGTGGGGTAATAGGAGCTTGTAGTTGCCTACTCCACCATTTTCTGATATGGTTTAACTTGGTATGTTCCATGAACACTTGAAAAGAATGTGGCTTCTATTGTTATTGGGTGGAGTGTTCTATAAATGTCAATTAGATCCTCTTGGTTGATGATGTTGTTGAATTCTTACCTTTCCTGATTTTATGTATAGTTGTTCTATCACACCCGCAATAAGAACAGATAAACTAACTTCTTCTTGTCAATGAGTGTCAGCAAGTTTAAGGTAGCTTAGGGAAGGATGTAAGCAGGGGTTTCTATGGATTTTCAAGAGTTTGATGTCTTTCAATTGCAGGTCCACCTTTGTCACCTCATCTCCTACCATCTCCTTAGATGCCCTATAGACACAGTAAACTATAGTTCCATAAGACCCTCTGTTCTTTTACTCCTCCGTGGCTTTGCACATGCAATGCCCTTTCCTTGAAATGTCCTTCCCCTTGAGTACTTTTAAAGATTCTGCTAAAAAAATATTACCTCCTTTGTGAAGCTTCCTCTGATTGCCTAAGGCAAATTGAACATGTCTTTCTTTGGAGGCTGATTTACCATGAAGCTAATCATAAATCCTCAAAGCCTCTCACTGGACAGACACCTCCCAAGGTCCTGTCAGAGATTGTATCATTGTTTTTTACAAGGTTATATATTTTTTTCTAATATGCAAAGTAAAGTATTTAACTACATTTGGTTAAGTCTCTTTCCAGTCTGACTTTTCTTCCATCAGACGTCCCCCTTGTGTTGAGTGCCACTGGAATGGCAAAGAGGAAGTTCAGTGGAGGATACATTTTTAGTCTGGGTTTAGTGAAACACATTTATGTGGTTTGCAGTCACTTATTGTGTATAGTTAACTTATTGCTAATGGTGTAGGAATGGTCCCATAACCCAATGTCCTCACTCATCCAGCATCCTTACACAAAAAGGGCAGAGCCAGAGGTAGTATCATGATATGAATGTGTCCTATGGCATCTGATCTTAGATATATTGGGTAGTAGAGGAGAAACAAAGTTTAAAATGTACAAAGTTCAAAGTTAGACCATGTAAAATTCTTCCAATCATCACATTAAAATTGTAAGTGAGGCATTTGGGTTTTAACAATGTCTAGTCAAAATGAAAGTTTTCTCCATTTAAAAATATAGTCAATAGGGGGGTGGAGAATGACAAATTACTTAACAGGTACAGTGGACGTTATTTGGGTGATGGATACCCTAAAAGCTGACTTGACCATTACACAATTTATGCATGTAACAAAATTGCCCTTGTACCTCATAATTTTATATAAATAAAAATATAGCCAATAATGTAACA
>NW_012133970.1:383214-385329 GCF_000956105.1 Propithecus coquereli | reverse complement strand
ACTCCTGGGCTCAAGCGATCCTCCTGCCACAGCCTCCTGAGTAGCTGGGACTACAGGTGCACACCATGACGGCCAGCTAATTTTTCTATCTTTAGTAGAGATGGAGTTTTGCTCTTGCTCTTGCTCAGGCTGGTCTTGAACTCCTGAGCTCAAGCGATCCTCCTACCTCGGCCTTCCAGAATGCTAGGATTACAGGTGTGAGCCACCATACCCGGCCTTCCTTACTTTCTATTCACTACTCAACCTACTATTATTTGGCTTCTGCCCCCTCTGCTTTGTTGAAATTACTCTCATCAAGTTCACCAATAGCCTCCATTTGGCCAAATCTAATCCATACTTGAGAGTAAGTCCTTAGTTTATTGAATCTCTCAGGTGCATTTGACACATCTCAAAATTCTCTCCATCTTTTAAACTTTTGACTTCTGGTTTTCATGATCCTACTCTGGTTTGCTTCCTATAAATATTAGCTAAAACTTATTAAGTATTTATCAGGCACTATACTAAGGGCTTTACATGTATCACAAGTACATTTAATCTTCAAACAACTGAGGCTTAGAGAGGTGAAGGAATTTGCCGAATGTTACACAGCTGGTAAGTGGCAGAGCCTGGAGGATATAAACCCACACAGATTGGGTCCTGAGTCCATGGTTTTAATCACTGTGCTATAACGCTTATCCTTGTGAACATCCTTTTCCGGTCTTCTTAGTGAGCTTGTTTTTGCTGGTTCCTTAGACACCAAAATTCTCTAAGATTCCCTCACTGGCCCTGTGGTATCCTTCTTATACACTGTCCATGGGTAATCTCATGCTCCCTCATGATTTTAACCACATCTTACGTATTTTTAATACTCAGATCTATACCCAGTCATTATTTATCCCCTGAACTTCAGACTCTCATATCACATCTTGGGTGATGTGATTCACTTGGGTGTTCCATTGGCACCTTGTACTCAACATAAAAAATGGTTCAGTTTTAGTGTTCCTCCTCCCGTATTTGTTATATAGTAACATCATCCAGTCACCCAAACCAGAAAACATGGTGACAGCCCAGATTTCTCCCTCTCTTTTGCTTCCAGAATCCATTAAATCACCAAGTTTGTGCTAATTCTACCTCCTAAATGTTTCTTAAATCTTTCTCTCATCTCTATCCCTACTTCAAACTCTCTTCATCATTCGCCTGATGTATTGCAACGATCTCCAGCCTGGTCTCTCTTAAATCATCCTGAGTCATCTCATTAAAGCACAGATCTGACCATGTCAATGACCTTCCATGACTCAGCACTGCTAACAGGTACATTTTCAGTTCTCTGGCATGTCACTTAAAACTTTCTCTGGTTAATTAAGTGCATGGGCTCTGGAGTTAAGCTGCCTCATTTGAATCTCACTTCTGACAGTGTATAACTTTGGGCAAGGTACCCAATCTCCCTCTGTTTCAGTGTCCATATTTGTATTGTAATGGTGAGGATTAAATGGAAGGCACTTAGTACAGTGCCTGGCATATAAGTGCTCAGTAATTGTTAGCTACTGTCAATATTATGTATCTAGTTTCATCTCTTATCATTCCCTGTCTTCAAGTTTACATTCTAGTAATATTTCACTGTTTATAGTTTCCTGAATGCATCATGCTGTTTCATGGCTCCGTGTCTTTCTATTCCTGTTTCCTTAATCTCTTATGCTTTCACACACTTGCCTGGCTAATACTCGTCTCAGTCCTTAGCTCAGACATCATCTTCAGGATACCTTCCCTGACCTCCCACTCCCCTGGCTCAGTCAGACTAATTGGCTCTCTCCTGTGACTTTATAGACTCTGTGACTTAGCACTTAACATAGCCAACTGAAGTTGTCTGTTTATATGTCTTGTTTCCCCTCTGGGCTGTAAGCTCTTTGAGCAAAAGGGATCTTTTACTTCTTTGTACCTTCAGCAGTTAGCACAGTGCCCAGAATACAGTAGGTGCTTAATAAATTTGTGTTGAACTGAGTGGCTTTCCTCTTCACTGCATAACTAGTTTGGTATCCACATCTGTGGCTCACTTCACCAAGAATCTCTCTCTTTCTCTTTTACCAAGTTGGTCTTTCCCATTTCAATAAATCACTCCATTGTCCATCTAATTGTTCA
>NW_012133970.1:380410-383164 GCF_000956105.1 Propithecus coquereli | reverse complement strand
TTTTTTTTTGCTTCTTTTCCATGAGGTTTATTTCCCTTTAAAGAGGAAGAGTCCCCTCACCGTCCTGTGCCCTTGTCCTGTTGTATTCCTCTAAGGAGATATTATTTTCTTCCTTACCTTGGAAAAAACCCTATTTCTTTACAGGGATACTCTTTCTCCCTTGGAATTTCTTTCCTGGTCATAAAAAAAAAAATCCTAAAGTTTATAAAGCCAATGTGTGATCTAGCAGGAAATATAGACATTTTTTACATCAATAGGAAAGGACAAGGAGTCCAGTTTCAATTTGTGCAGACATTTTGCTACCTTGGCATGTGCTTAGAGCAGAAACAGGAAAGCAGTTAAGTGATGGTCTCTAAAATGGTTTTTAATTAATTTCTTTGATTTTACCAAATGGTACAATTTGAAGGGTATTAGACATAAAGCATCTGGTAGATTCCCAGTGCCTGAGTATATCCCCTGCTATGTTCCTAGTTGGGCTAGGCAGAGATACTATCTTCACACCAGCACCAGAAACCCTGATTTCAGAAGGTGTACTTCCTGGAGGTGCATGCCTGTGAGAAGTGATCGTGGGATAGTGGCCCAGAAAGGAGGAGGCGCTGGCTGCAAATGTCAGGACAGAGCATGATGCAGCCAAATGCTTCTGAGTCCTTTCAAACATCATAGCTGCTGCATGGACTGCCAATTCTCCCATTCAGAAGTGGGCAAAATTTAGGCTGAATTTTGACCCCTGCTTCATGGGGTATGTGTGTGGATTGGAACAAAAGAAGATTGGAATGGGCAATAGGGCCTTATCTAACAACCAGTTAAGAACTGAAGGTGACAGCAAGTGAGAGGAGGTTGCTGCTCCCTGTCACAGTCACCTGCTGCCAACTGCAGTAATCAATACTCCCTTTCTCCAGGTATGGAAACAAGGGCTTGGAATCTCTTTATTTCTGTTGCATCCATTTCGTCAACAGTTGGCAGCTCCACCAGTTGTAGGAATCAGCTCCCCAAATAGGCTGTGCTCATATGTTGTGAACATATTAAGGAAATATTCTTGGTTTATAAAAATCAAGAAAAATTGCATATACATAGAAGGCAGTTCCCAGACATTGACTTCTTTCCTCCTTTTGGATGTAAACTATGTTTACCTTTCATCTTTTCTTTTTTCCCCTCATTTTATAGAAAGGGTTATTTTGCTTCCTCTTGAGGAGTAAACCCCTGACCTGGGGTCTGAATTTGACCCTCCTGCCTCCTTCTCTGGAACCTTGAACTCTTGATTACTTCCTTTCCTCTCAACAACCTTAGATGTCTCTCACTTCATGACACACTATTTCTCAGTGAGCAAACCTGCACAACTTGTTTTCCTTAAAACAAATAAACACTTTCTCTTGAACCTATTGCCCCTTGCAACACTGTCTAGGAAAATAAAAGCAAAAGCTTCTTTGTTGTTCCTCTTAAAATGTCATCTCCTCATTTCCTGCTACTTTCTTTCAGTGTTAGAAACTAAAAATTGGGTTGTGAATAGCTTTACAGGAAAGCCTTCTCTCACCCTCTCAGGCACTATTACTCACGCCTCCACTGTGTTCTCATAGCACATACTTCTATTATCATAGTTAGCAGCTTGAATAGTAATTTATCTGTTTACCTGTATTGCCATTTATTTCTTTGTATTTGTATCACTTCTGCTAAACCATGAGCCCCTAAAAGGAAGTGAATTGGCCTTGATCTCAGTGTTCCCAGAAAAGAATGCTTCATATTAGGTGTCCAATATGTGCCGAGTGGGAGAGAAGAGGACTAACAGCTATTAAAGCATGATCGTGTGCCAATTTTTCTGTGAGCCAGATGCCATTATACTTGTTACAGATGAGGAAACTGAAGTTTATAAGTTCAAGGAACTTGCCTGAAGTTACATAACTATTTGATATCAAAGCTGTAATTCAAATTCAAATGTGTCTGATTTCAAAATTCTGCATCCTTTCTACCATGCTGCCTCCACTGTCTTACATTCTGAGCTCAGGTTCTAGTCCTACCAATATCTCTCGTGCCTTCACCCCACTGTTTCTGCTCTCTGACCACATGGAGACACCCCAGTCTCCTGATACTGTCTTCTTCCTGTTTGTCTGCCTTCTCCTGGCCTCAAATCCAGCCTAGACCACATGATGATATACTTTGAACCCTCTTTCACCATCACCTTCATCACCTTCTGCCCCATCTGCCCGGAAAAATCACCACTCCAGGTCACCCCCTTCCACAATTTGCCTTCTCCATTCTGTCATGATGGAAGAAAACTGTGCCATTGGACAGACTGGTATCATGGACTGAAATCCGTGGTTTCCAACTTCAGATGCACTTTGCAGGCTTCTTCATTACCTTTTCACTTGTCTCTGGTCAGCTTCCTCTCCCATCCTCCTGAATTACTGTTCCGACATTTACCACTTTCCCCAACCCCCCTTTTGACCTCTCATCCCCTCACTCATGGACATTTTGGGTAGTTTTTTTTTTTTTTTTTTGCTGTCATAAACAAAGCTAAGATGAACATTCTTGTACATACCTTTTTCCCACGTGATCAAGATGTTTTTCTTAAACAGCAAGCTTCTTGATAGAGTTAGCTCTACCTATTGCTGCCATTTTCTTTACTTTTTTTTTTTTTGAGGACAGAGTCTCACTCCATTGCCCTGAGTAGAGTGCTGTGGCATCAGCCTAGGTCACAGCAACCTCAAACTCCTGGGCTCAAGCGATCCTCCTGCCACAGCCTCCTGAGTAGCTGGGACT
>NW_012133970.1:367604-379127 GCF_000956105.1 Propithecus coquereli | reverse complement strand
CAAACTGTACTATTTTTATTTTTTCATAGGAATTGTGAAGAATAGGATTTATCATATTAATAATTCCTATTTTTGAAGGGCCCAAATGTCCTAGCAATATTATAAACAGTGAGTATGGTTGTGTGTGCAGTCACATGTTTTATGCATCCCATGTGCTATAGACTGAACTGCGTTGCTGTAAAATTCATATGTTGAAGCCCTAACCTCTAATGTGACTGTATTTGGTGACAGAGCCTTTATGAGGTAATTAAGATTAAATGAGGTGGTGAGGGTGTGGTCCTAATCCAGTAGGATTGATGGCCTAAGAAGAGGAAGAGAAAGCGAGAGAGAGAAAGAGAGAGAGAGAGAGAGAGAGAGAGAGAGAGAGAGAGAGAGATAGAGAGAGATTTCTTTCTCTCTCTGTGTACATTCACAGGATAGGAAAGGCCATGTGAGGACATAGAGAGAAGGAAGAGAGTCCTCACCAGAAACTGAACCCTGCCAGACCTTGATCTGGGACTTTCAGTCTCCAGAAATGTGAGAAATAAACGTTTGTTGTTTAAGCCACCCAGCCTGTGGTATTTTGTTATGGTAGCCTGAGCAAATTAATGTACCATCTCTCAATAATAAAGAACACATTTTGATCAAACATGCTAGGGGATCCAGTGAATTATTTTTCTATTCTTTGTATAGAAAATGACATTACAAAATCATGGTCAAATGAAGAGGTGATTAGAGCATATGCAGCCAAAAAATGTAGGAAAAGAGTACTATAGATGCATCATGCATTTAATTAATAAAACACACATTAGAATTGTTTTGGATTTTGTGATGTTTGTAGTATCTTTCAGCTTTCTAAAATCTGTAAATTGTTGCAGTTTCTTTTCTCATTCTAAATATTCACTTGTACCTAATTTTATATTCATAATTTTATGCTCCTTTTCTTAGGTAGCCCCTTGTCCCTGCCTGCACAACTGTGTAAGTTTGGGCCTACAAAACCTGGATCTGTCACTGCCTTGTATAACAGCATTTAAACCAATGACTCCATGGCTGTGGCCCTGCTTTCCAGAGCAGAAATAGAGTCTTCTTTACCTTTGTTTTTCTAGTGCCTGGCAGAATGCTGACACATGGTAGTCATTTAAAAAATGATCGTTGGTTGAACTAATGAACCAAAAATGGGGACAAAGAACAGAGGATACATGCTAATTAGTGGAGGAAGTGAGTGGTCTGGAAGATTAGCTTGGAGGATTTGAGAGAAGGAACATAGAGGCAAGAGGGGAATAGTCAAAGTGACCAAAGAAGGTTAGTTCCTTTTTAAAAATGATGATTAACCTTACAGTCTAAGGTCATGCCAGGAATAGAAAATGGCTGCCCACTGATACAATGAGTCTTAAAGGAAACCAATCCTTTAGTTTCAAAATGGGAGTAACAGGGATTTCCTCTCTTGCCCAAGTATCTTTACTGATCTTCCCTTACTTACCTCTCCTATTCACTCAGTAGCTGTGGGGCCTTCGACCAACCAGTTAACCTCCTTGAGATATAGTTTTCTCTCCTATAGATGTAGATAAATACCTCACAAGGTTGTTATGAGGATTAAATGAAATAAGGCCCATGGAAGCATCTAGCAAAGTACCTGGCATGGAGTAGATGCTCAATAAATGTTTCCTTTCTTTCTTTCTTTTTTTTTTTTGCTTTTTTTTTTTTGAGACAGAGTCTCACTGTGTTGCCCGGGCTAGAGTGCTGTGGCGTCATCCTAGCTCACAGCAACCTCAAACTCCTGGGCTCAAGTGATCTTCTGCCTCAGCCTCCCGAGTGTCTGGGACTACAGGCATGCGCCACCATGCCCGGCTAATTTTTTCTATATATTTTTAGTTGTCCGATTAATTTCTTTCTATTTTTAGTAGAGACAGGGTCTTGCTCTTGCTCAGGCTGGTTTTGAACTCCTGAGCTCAAACAATCCGCCCGCCTCGGCCTCCTAGAGTGTTAGGATTACAGGCGTGAGCCACCGTGCCCGGCCCAGAGTAGTTTTAAAACTTATATCACAGCTTGGCACCTCTCCTGTTAAAAGCCTTCAGTGGCTTCCCACTCTATTAAGAATGAGATCTCACTCTTCGCCATGGCCTACAGGGCCCCCAGGGGCTGGTCCCTGCCCATTCCATCTCATACCTCTTGTCCCTCACTCACTAGCCCTAGTAACAGTAGACTTCTTTCAGTACCCAAAATACAGCAAGTTCTTTCTTACCTCAGGATCTTTGTACATGGTTGCCTACTCTGCCTGGAACACTTGCCCTCTACTTGTTGTTGTTGTCGTTGTTTTTAACCTGGCTAACTCTTTCTCACCCCTCAAGTTCTAGGCTTACATGTGACATTTTCAGAGAGGCCTTCCCTAGAGACCTGATCTAAATCCCTTTGATAGTCTCTATCTCCGCACTCCATGTGCTTCCTTCGTGGCACTTATCTCAGGTTATAAGTCTTTCGACTTATGTTTTACTTGTGCTTTAGTCTTTCTTCCTCACTTATAAGTTCCATGATGTGGGGACCACATCTACACTGTTCAGCATTGTAGCCCGAGCACTTGGCACAGTGTCTGGCACATTGTTAGCATTCAATAAATAGTCATTGAATGACTGAGTGACTTGATAAGTCTTCATTCAATCAATAAAGCAGGGGGGCTATATAAACTTTCTTTTTGGTCTGTTAGGTAATAACATTGTATATATTCAGCTAGTAATTTAATTGTTGAGATGAACCCATCTTGCTCAACCCAGTTAAGCAGTTTTGTAGAAGACCTTAAGCAAACAAGAAAAGGATATACTTTAAGAAATGTTGGTTCTTAGGCCCTTTATGCTTGTGAGTGACTCAGGAGTGATGATTATAATTATATAACCTAGTGGTGCTCAACAGGGACAATTCTCCCCTGCCCCCCAGGACATTTGGCAATGTCTGGGGACATTCTTGGTTGTCAAAACTGGAGGGGGAAATAGGGAGTGTACTACTTGCATCCAGTGTATAGAGGCCAAGGATGCTGCTCAGCATTCTGTGATGTACAGTACAGCCCCCGACAACAAAGAATTATACCACCAGAAAAGCCAATAGTGCTGGGACTGAAAAGCCAAAAGAGAAACAGGACTACCATATACTTTGTTAAACATAATAGAATGGTCAAATATAGGTGTTAGTGTTCTAGAGGATGTGTAAAACTCAATAATGAAGTGTTAATAAGCTCTCTTACTTCCTAAGATTTACTTCTGTTCTTTAGAGAAGATCTCTGTTTGTTTTAAACAAAGAGTCCATTGATGTGCTTTAGGAAATTGCCGAATATTCTGAAATTGTACCCCAAATTGTGTGTATATATGCACTTATCTGGGAAGAGGAGCCATGAGATTCTCAAAGGGGTCAATGACTACCCCAAATACTCAAAACCCACAGTATGGGGAGACCTTTAAGTTTCTGGACTATATTTTTTTAAAAAATCATGTTTTGTGGAATGCATATTCTGTAAAATGTTTAGAAATGTATCCTGGAGGGGTGTCCTTTAGAGCTGCCTTGGGAGGCAGGCAAGTGTGGTGACAGCTCAGCTCAGCTTCTTCCTAGTTGTCAGGATAATACCAATTTCTCTGAGCTGTTAGGAGACCATGTGAGGTAATTTACATAAGCCTTATTGAAATGTTAGGCACATAGTAGGTACTCAATAAATGTTAATTCTCTTTCTTCTCATATAGTTGCTGTGAGGATTGAATAAAATAATGCTTTGAGAACTAAATGAAATAATGGATGGCACAATGTCTGGTCAGTAGTAGATGTTTAATAAATGTTTATTTTTTTCCCATGTATTCCTTACACAAAAATCCTGGGTCCTATCACTGAAAGTAGGGAAAAGAGGATAAGTCCCTAAATTCGACAGATTTGGGTTTGAATTCCAACTCTGTTATTTTACTAGTAGATCCTGGTCAAGTTACTTTCTGAGTCCTACTTTTCTCATTGGTGAATGGGGGGTATAATACCTACTTCCCAGGGTTGCTGAGTAACATATATGAGATAATATACATAAAGGACTTAGCAGATAGATACACCAGGGATATAACTGGTGCTTAATAAATGTTAAGCTCTTTTTGCATTCAAACAGTTCCTAAATCCTACCTATATGAAGCCTTTCTAAACACAACAGGAGGATAGTTTTACTGAATGCCTGGTACTATGACCTTATCTAAATATAAAACTCAAATATACAATTTCTAGTATTTGTCTTCACTCATACTCACGTCCACTCATATAAGATGATAATATTTCATTTTGATATGTTTTCAATGTTTCATTCCAACAGCAAGGGCTGTTAGGCAAAGCCAATAGCACCCAATACAGCACAGTGTTCAGTTTTTTTATTTATTAGGCATTCATTGGGTACCAAATCCTCAGCGCTGAGGGACTAAGAGGAAACAGGTCCCTAGCTGTGAGGAGTTTTACCAATATTTATTAATAATAATATCTAAAATTTATTGAGTGTTTACTATATTCCAGCCACTGTTCTAAACAGTTTACTTCAACCAACACATTTAATCCTCCATTTTATAGGTGAGGAAACTAAGGCATATAATGAACAGTGAGTCTTGACTTCTGGCTTCTGGCAATGATGGAATAACTTCTATCAGAATAACACTTATGATAAATTGTTTGAAGGTAATAGAGAATAATTGAAACTAGGCAGAAATAGGGGAAATTCAACCCTTGAAAGAAGGCAACCACATGGGATGAGAGTCACATTTACACGTATTTTGTGTGGTGGGTGGTAGAGTTCAACCAGAAAATTGCAGGCCTATTAGCCTGAGGAGTCAGAGCACAGAGTTCAAGGTCACCAGAATCTTATAGGACCCAAAATCTAAAGGCCCCAGTAAAAATTCACTGATTATAGCAAGAATCAGAAAAATATCAATTTGAATGGGAAAAGACAATCAATAAATGTCAACATCAAGATGACACATATACTAGAATTATCTGACAAGGACTTTAAGGCAGCCATTGTAAAAATGTTTCAACAAGCAATTACAAACACACTAGATACAAAATTAAAAACATAGAAAGTATTAAGAAAGAAAGAGAAAACATAATAAAGACCCAAATGGAAATTATAGCTGCTTATTTTTATCCCCCCTTTTTTAGAGATGAACTCTCACAATGTTGCCCAGGCTGGCCTCGAACTCCTGGGCTCAAGCAATCCCCCACCTCAACATCCTGAGTAGCTGGGATTACAATGCTGGATTACACACCACTGTGTCCCCTACATGGAAATTTTAGAACTGAAAAATACAATTACCAAAATAAAAAACTTATGGAATGGGCTAAATAGAGGAATGGAGATGACAGAGAAAAGAATCAGTAAACTTGAAAACAGAACAATAGCAATTACTCAATCTGAACAATGGAGAGAAAATAGATTGAAAAAAAAAGTGAAGAGTCTCAGGGTCCTGTGTGACAAGAACAAAAGCTTGAACATTTGTGCCACCAGAGTTCCAAAAGGAGAAAGAAGGTGGCATTGAAAAAATATTCAAGGGAATGGCTGAAACTTCCCCAATTTGGTGAAAGACATAATCCTACAGATTCAAGAAGCTGAATGAACCCTAAACATGATAAATCCAAAGAAATCTACTCCAAGACAAATTATAATCAAATATCTGAAAAGTAAAGACAAAGAAAAAAATCTTGAAAGAAGTTAGAGAAAAATGATGCATTACTCACATGGGAATAATAATTTGAATGACAGTGATTTCTCATCAGAAACTGCGGAGGCCAGAGAGATACATATTTGTAATTAGAGTCTCAGAAAGACAGGAGAGAGAAAGTGGGGCAAAAAAAAATGAAGAAATACTGGCTGATAATTTTCCAAATTGCAGATTGAGTATCCCTAATCAGAAAATTCAAAATATAGGTCAGGTATGGTGGCTGACACCTGTAATCCTAGCACTCTGGGAGGCTGAAGTCGGAGGATCGCTTGAGGTCAGGAGTTTGAGACCAGCCTGAGCAAGAGCGAGACCCTGTCTCTACTAAAAATAGAAAAAATTAGCCAGGTGTGATGGCACATGCCTGTTGACCCAGCTACTCGGGAGGCTGAGGCAGGAGGATTGCTTGAGCCCAGGAGTTTGAGGTTGCTGTGAGCTAGGCTGATGCCATGGCACTCCAACAGAGTGAGACTCTGTCTCAAAAAAAAAAAAAAAAAAAAAGAAGAAAATCCAAAATCCAAAATGTTCCAAAATCTGATATTTTTTGAGTGCTGAATACAAACAAAAGTATACTGAGGCATATCATGGATTTCTGGATTAGGGATGCTGAACCAGTAAATGTAATGCAAATATTCCAAAATCCAAAATACTTCTGGTCCCAAGCATTTTGGATAAGGGATACTCAACCTGTATATCAAAAACAGCAACCACAGATCCAAGAACTCAGGGAAACCCAAGAAGGATAAATACAAACAAAAGTATACTGAGGCATATCATGGATATCATGGTTGAAGTTCTGAAAACCAAATATAAATTTATAAAGCCAGAAGGAAAAAGATACACTATGTAACAGGGAAACAATGATAAGAACAAGACTGACTTCTATCAGAAAAATGGAAGCCAGAAGAAAATAAAAACTATGAATCTAAAATTTTATATCCAGCAAAACTATTCTTCAAAAATGAAAGCAGAAAAAAATGAAGGCAGATAAGTAAAGGACTTCAGTTTTTGGCCATTAGGGAAAAATTACTTTCCCTCTAGAAACAACTGGAAAATTGACAAAATATAGGAAACATCTATTTTCAGAAATTGGACAATAAGCAATATAAGATAGCGATCCCTCAAGAGAAAAGGGATACAAATGAGGTGAGCCCTGCTATCCCCCAGGCTTTCTGCCTAGAGGTAATCCCTGGACTGTGGTGCAGGAAGAGGGGCAACCCAGAGCCTGGCAATCTCACTAAGCAGAGGAAATAGAGACTGGAGTTCAGAAAGGCCAAGGTGGTTTGACATTGTGGAGATAGAGCTAAGCCAAAAAAGAGTACTAGAAATATGCGGAGGTCCTCTTGAATCTTTTGATGAATATCAGTCTGAACATGTATAGGGTAAAATTTCACAAGAACAGTCCAGAAAAACTTACAGGGAAATAATTACTGAGGATTTATAAGATGAACAATTCTAGAGCTCATAAAGGGCCAAAATGGGAGACCTCACTGAATATGTGGGGTTTCAATAGAGACTTCAAGTAATGCTTTCAAAGTGGGCTAAATTAGTCCTAGAATAAAAAGACTATGCAAGAACTACTTTAAATGAGCTTAAAAACAAACCTCGAAGGGACCAGACTGATCCACAACAGCTATCAGAAAAAAGTACAATAATCTTGAAATCAATTTACAAAAAACTCCAGCACTCAACAATGTAAAATTCATGATGCTTGACATCCAATTAAAATTTACTAAGAAGCAGGAAAATGTGACTTATAATCTGCAGAAAAATTAGTTAACAGAAATAGACCCAGAAATGATGGAATTTGTAGACAAGGACTATAAAACAGCTACTATAAATATATACCATATGCTTAAGGATATAAAGAAAATATACACTCAATGAGGAGAGAAATGAAAAAAATTTTTTTTTTTTGCCCAGGCTAGAATGCAGCAGTGTGATCAGAGCTCACTGCAACCTCAAACTCCTGGGCTCAAGGGATCCTCCTGCCTCAGCCTCCTGAATAGCTGGGACTGCAGGTGTGAGCCACTGCACCTGGCCAGAAGATATTTTTAAAAATGGAAATTCTACAGATGAAAAACACAATATTTGAAAGGAAAATTTCACTGTATGGGACTAACAGCAGGTATGCTGCAGAAGAAAAGATCAATGAACTTGAAGACAAAGCAATAGAAACTCTCCAAAATAAATCACAGAGAGAAAAAAAGACTGAAAAAATGTAAAAGGTCACAGTGTCCTATGGAACAGCATAATTGGTCTAATTAGGTTTAGCCAGAATCCCAGAAATAGAACAGAAAAATAATAATGGCTGAAATATTTCCAACTTCGATAAAAACCATAAACCCACAGATCCTAGAAGCTCAATGAATCTCAGACAGGATAAACACAAACAAAATCACATGAAGGCATGTTATAATCAAGCTTCTGAAAACTAGTGATAAAGAGAAAGCTTAAAAGCAGCCAGAGAAAAAAGGCACATATTATACAAAGGAACAAAGATAAAAATTTATCACAGACTTTTCGTGAGGAAATATGCAAGCAAGAAGACAATGAAATGACATCTTTATAGTGCTAAAAGAAAAAATTATCAACCTAGAATTCTATAATAGTGAAAACATCTTTCCAAAATTAAGATAAAATAAAGAATTTTTTTCAGGCAAACAAAAGCTGAAAGAATTTGTTGTTAGCAGATCTATGCTATAAGAAAAATGAACTGAAGTTGTTAGTCAGAATGCAACTTGTACCAGATGGAAACCTGGATCTACACAAAGGATTGAAGAATTCTCGAATGGGTGAATATATGGGTAAATATAAAATATATCTTCTTACTCAACTTATAATTTCTTTAAAAGACAACTTAGGGCCATATTGGAAGCAGCAAGTCCAGCAGTGGCTACCTATGTACTGAGTTCAAAGGAGTGCCACTGAAGGCCAGGGAGGAGCAAAGCGGGCTGTCAGCCTGGTGGCGGAGAGTGAATGGAGCAACACAGAGTAGCCAAAAGGTGGTACAGCCCAGTTGGGGATACAAGGGGTACAGTCCAGGGCTGCTCATAGCTGGTGCATTCTAGCCCAAGCATTGTATACCTTGGCTGATATGAGTAGCTGCCTGGCTTCCCTGAAACCCCTGCTGACACCCATACAACAGGTGCCCCTATTATGAGACCCTTTGCCTGGCTGGGCTCTGGGTCTCCTCTTCCACCCCTTCCTTCAAGCTTCTCATTCTTGTCTTCTGAAGTCCTGGCACCATGACCACTGGTCAGGCTCCCTGACTGCACTGGACAAGAGGGACACAGAAAAGCTGTTTTTAGTTATACCTGCTACAATCTCTGTACTTTTGTTATTGTTTAATAAGGCATTATTTTGAAATCCCAGAGTTTTACTTCCACCTAGATAGAAATACAAGAATATGGATAGATGGGAGCTTAAAAGATTTGCTTTCTCAAATCAGAGCTGTAACATCTATGTTTACAAAAGCTGAAAAAGATGAAACTGACACATGAGTAAGGGTTCTGACTCATGGAAGGAAGGGATTTACTTCAAAGAAACTGAGTGAAATTATAAATAAGTAATGAAATATGATCAAAGTTATCTTTATATATGTCATTAATTTATCTTATAGTGTCATGTAATAGAACATTTTCAAATAGTTTCAAAATATTTCATTGTTAAATTGTAGCATCATTTTCAGACCATTCACTCATAGTTTAAGGAAAAGGAATTGAATATATTAAGTGTAGACATGATGAGCTCATTAAAAGCTAAAAATTGTTTGCTGTAGTTTTACAAACTAGAAATGAAAACAGCATTGAAGCATCTTATAGGTAAGTTAGTGTACTGCATTGGCTGAAGAATTACACACGATAGTTTAGAGATCAATAAAGCCTTAGACAGTTGACATTGTTCACTGCCTCCTGGGTGAAAAGTTAGTAAAATAACTTACAACACTGTCTTTTCTCAATGATACAGTAACTTGTTTATTTAAACATTTAGCTGTAACTGTAAAGACTTAGTTAACATCTCATTTGCAGAATTTTATTCTCATCTTACAAGGAGACAAATCTACAAATGTGGCTGGACTTGCTGTTTTGCTTGCAGTCAGTCATGTGGTATCAGCATTAACTAATCTTTGAAGACCTTCTTTTATGTGATGGTTGGCAACAAACACGAGTGGTGCTAAAATATTCGAAGTGCTTGAATAACTTGTTTGAATCTCATGGTTTATGCTGGAGCAACTTTGTTTATATTTGCATGGAGGTGCAAAAGCAATGGTGGGTAAAACTGCTGGCACCATGGTACAAATTAAGGCAATAGCACCAAAGTATACTAGCAGTTATTGTATTCTTTACTGCCATGCACTTACAGTGAAAAAAAATCCAATTTCACTTAAGAATGTCCTTGATAAAGCACTAAAGATTATTAATTGAATCTTGGTGCTGGATTTAATATTGTATGTGACAAAATGGAAGGTATACATAAGATGCTTCTGGTGTAAACTGTACTATGATAGTTGTTTTGAGGAAAGCACGTCTGCTAAGTTGTGAGCTTAACTAGCTATGTTTTTCATGGAACATTGTTTTGCTTGAAAGAATAATAATCAAATCATGAGTAAATACTTGGATATTTGACAAATATTTTCTCAAAAATGAAGTGAGCCTATCACTTCAGGGTAAACAACTGACAGTATTTGTTGTCAATGATAATATTCACATTTTCTGAGTGAACATTAGAATTTTGGAAAACTTAATTCTGCCACGGGGAGCTTGACAGCTTCCCAAAACTTAAACTTTTTCCAATGAGACCAGTGGTGGTATCAATGAATGTGATTTTTTGATACTGCATAAAATGTGTCAACATTTGGAATATTTGTATAACTTAGTGAACCAATATTTTCCAAATAACCAAAATGTATAATAGGGTCAAATATCTATTCAAAGTAGAAGATGACCAATGAATTTTAATGTAACAGTATATAAAAAGTTCACTGATATGGTTTCAGAAACCACACTGCATTAACTTTTAAGAAACTACCATTTATAAAGTTTTAGTGTAGTATCAAAGAATACTCATAATTATCTGAAAAGGTATTAAAATGCTCCTCCCTTTTCTAACTACCTATCTATGTGAAGCTGGATTTTCTTCATATATTAATACTTCAACAAAAACAACATAGCAAAACACATTGAATGTAGAAGCAGGCATGAGAAGTCAGCTGTCATCTACTAAGCCAGATGTTAAAGAGATGGGCAAAAGTGTGTAACCGTGGCATTTTTCTCATGAAATTTCTTTTTGTCTTGGAGAATACAGTTATTTTTCATCAAAACATGGTATTTGTGCTAATATGTACTGGCTTTATTATTCTGATTTTAAATGAATTAGTAAATATTTTAAAAATTAAAAAACATAATTGTTGAAAGCAAAACCAATAATAATGTATCAAGGGGGTTATAACATGCAAAAATAAAATGTATGACTACAATAGCACAAAGGAAGGGAGAGGGAAAAATGGAAGAACACCACCGTAAAGGTTCTATATTATATGTGAAGTAACGTAATACTATTTGAAAGTAGATTTTGGTAAGTTAGAAATGCATACCGTAAACCACAAAAAAATCAAAACAAAGAATTATAGGTAATAAACAAGTAAGGAGATAAAATGGAATCATAAAAAAAATTCATTTAATCCAAAAGAAGGCAGGAAAAGAGAAAGAAAGGAACACAAAACAGATGGGACTAATAGAAATAAAGGGGAAGACAGACTTAAACCTAAATATATAAATAATTTTTTTAAGTGTAAATGGTCCAAGAACCCCAACAAAGAGGCAGAAGT